>NC_137201.1:10090552-10123052 GCF_960531495.2 Zeus faber | reverse complement strand
TCCATGTGCTTCTGGACTTATTCCAACTAGGCCACTCTCTACCATAAACTGGTGTGTCTACAACCCTGTTGTCTATGTCTCTGTAACGGAGGTCCCCGCAAAAGCCACTTCAGTCACTGGCAACTGAACATGGACTCTCCGGCATGGGGAAGAAAAACATACGGTGTAGACACACCAGTTTACATGACAGGGCTCCTCCCCTGAGTGTGTGTGGGGATGGGGGTTTTATCTGTTGCTTGTTAGACCAACCAACGAGCAACAGGTATGCAACCACTCTAATCCTGGGTCCTCAATTACCTAGACCCAGGTCAGGTATGGCTGCTCAAACCACACCATCCCCACACAACAAGCGTAAAACCCCCAAACGGCCAAATCAAAATCTCTTCAACCAAGGTTGCTTGCCCTTTTCATCCTCAACGTGGTGCGACAGCCCCGGCTTCAGGTTGGAGGTTTTTTTGGACTACCTCGTTGTACGGGGGAAAAGGTCGCGATAGGCAAATAACTGCAGCTTTGATGATAATAGAATCTAACTGTATATTTTATGAGCAAGTCGAGTATAAATAATGCAACGCATTACAGTTCATGTTTTAGCCTCATGGGACATGCCAACAAATGAAACGAATGAAGAGAATAGTTTATAGTTTATAAGTTCATACTTGATGCTCGTGTTTATGAGACCTTTCTGTCCACGTTGTTTACATTGTTTTTGATGATGTTTTAAGTGGGAATTCAGATTGAAAAAAAAAAATCGGAATCAATTGCAATAAATTAGATTATGATTAATCAATGTGTTTTTCTCTCTTGTTTTGTCTAGTTTTGGTTGGAATGGCTGTGGCGATAATGTGGCACTGGAGCTCAGCAAAGTTTTGCCTCAGTGTCAGAAGTTAATCAGGCTGGAGTAAGTAAAACACACACATGAAATACAAACACAAACTAAATACACACTTTATCGTGATATTATGAATAACCGTATCCGTATTCCTTACACCCAGTCTAGAGTCCAACAATATAACTGTGATCGGAGCAGTGGCTCTGTTCAGAGCGCTGCACTCCTGCCCTGCTCTCCAATTTATCAGGTAAGATTTTAATTCCCCAGAATATGATTATATGTCAAGTCAAGTCAGTTCACACTTTATTTATAAAGAGCATTCCATAACAGTATGTATATTGAACAGTTCAATAAACTGAAATGATTGTCGTTTTTTTTGGTTTGTTTGTTTTGTCATTTTTCTTCCCTGAAGCAGCTTTTTTTCCCCCCAAATGTATTTCAAATTTAGAAATATTTCTTTTGGGTTTAGCACATGCTTTATCAGGTAATATTTGCTTGCTTGATCAATCACACAGAATTTGGTTTCACCTCTGTTATTTATACAATGAAAGAAAATTTAAAAAATTGTTCTGTCCTTTATGTTTAGGTTTTCTCAACTTAATACTGACGAAGTAGGGCGTACATTTAAACCTCTAAAAATATATTTTTTTAAATGCTTATGTTAGAAAAAAGAAAGAGGCTTCTGTTTGCTAAAACTATACTCTTAGGGTTTATCTAGAAATAAAGGTGTGAATTTGATCATTCGTCAGTCTTTTTTTAAGTTGATCTTATAACAATTCATTATTTTATCAGTAAAAAACACAAGTCATATATTGATCCATGAGTCATTAAAATGCGAAGTATTTTCTGTTTTTGTTGATGCTTTGTTTCTCGGAATCAACTTTGGATGTGATCTTGTATATGTTGGATGTGATCTGAAGTAATTCTCTTGGGTGCGTAACATTATTGTGTTTCCTCCAGACTGTGGAGAAACAAGATCTGCAGCGCTGAAGCTCGAACACTGTCCCTGAGGGACAGGCGCCTCAGCTTCTTGTCCATCTGAGACGCAGAATCATGACCGCTACACCAACGCTGATGTGAGATAAGATGAGATGACACTTGATTTATATCCGGGGGTGGAAATAAATCAAAAAATAAAACTGTGAAATGAGTATTTTAAGAGTCAAATAAAAGTCTTCCACTGAGAAATATGAGCCGCAGAAGCTGTTAGAGCTATATTTTAGACGATGGAAAATACTGGGCAAAAGAATTGCCAAATCGTTTGATGCTGAATAACATCTAATATAGTGTGGTATGGTATGAACTCATTAGAAAAATTGGTAATAGTTTATATGTACAGTATTATTTATTTTCACTGTGTGTATTTTGGTTTGTGCGACGTTCTGTGAATTCACCCTGACAATAATTTATTGCACTGTCGAAGCAATTTTTCCCATATACACCACGCTCATATTTTTCTGTTTTTTCCTTCTTAGTTTCAATGGGAATCATTGGCTTTTTCTTCTGTTATTTCAAATTGGTCAGAAGAGGTTGACATGGGCTTTGGTACTGAAATTCGATTGAGGTAGGGAGGCTTGTACCATATGGACTCTGATTTGTTTACATAATATAGAGGCCTCTCTCTTGAAAGCGCAATGTTTTTCACATACTCACAGAGGAAAGTGTGTCTCTCGCTCTCTCTCTCTCTCTCTCTTTCTCTCTCTCCTTCATCAGATCAGGTTGTGGCCTCTATTTGAACACTTCTCACGTCCTAACCACTAAGTTCCAAGTCGCTCAGGTTTCAATTTTTTTATTTGTATTTAATTTTTGATGCAGTTCAAGCCTCGCCTGAGATTATGTCGTATCATGTTATGTCTATGTATTTATTTTTTTATTCTAGAAAACACACGTTTACCTACATTCAATTCACGTCCAGTTTCCTGAAGTTTTCATTTTGAACGGAAGCTGAAGGAAATGGATTCTAACTCACCGAAGTGTTTTAAGAGTTAAACTCGTTCATGTTTGGAGCAGAGCTTGTTTTTCATCAATGGTTTGGAGAACTTCAAACAAAAATTGGATGTATTTAGAAATTGTTCAATTAAAACGTCAATTAAAAGTATTCAAAGATGTAGTCATTTCGTATCATTTTATTAATATTATATATTTTAGTATTTTGAGTATTTCTGTGTAGCCTCATGATGGATGCAGTTTGAGAGGGTCCCACACACCCAAACTACCACTAGTAACCAAAAGAGGGTGCCAGGGGAATGGAAGTAAATGGTAAACAGTGGCTTTATTTGATTTATTTTGCCTATAATGATCACTGAAACGGCGGATGTCGGTCTTTTTTTTGACTGACCAAAATACAACCCATGTCAGAATGAAATGAAATGAAACTGAGAAAACCATATTCTGAAATTACAATAATAATTTAAAAAATGAAAAATAAATTGCAAAAATAAAAGTTAAATAAAGCTACAAATGGAGTTGAATAAATACATGTTTGGAAAGCAATTTATGCATTTATTTACTCATATTTTTTCTTATATATATATATATATATATATATATATAAAAGAGGCCGACGTCCGTAGATCTATTTTCTTTTTGTTGAACAAAATTATTGAAACAATTTCAGAGGAAATCAAAATAAAACGGCGAAGTGAATCAGAGACAAAACTAGATACAGACATCACTGTAACGAATCAAACCCCAAATGTGTTCAAACTGTACACATTAAAAAAACAACAACAACAACGTTTTAAATAACAAACGAACAGATACACGTATCGGTCCCAGCTGTGTGTTGTGATGACGTCACAGGAACAGTGTCGTATAGCCTAGGTTGTATAGTATAGAAGTTCTATTAACGACCATTATGCTGGTGGCTGTCCACACGTTTCGAAAACCTTGAAAAAGGGAATAAAAAAAACCCCCAAAAAACGTTTGGAAACGGGCGGAGATTTCTCTCTCTCTCTCACTCCCTCTCTCTCGCTCTCCCTCTTTCTCTCTGTACAACCTCTCTCATCCCTCCATCCAAGTCACTCCATCCTTCCCTCCGCAGCCTGAGAGGAGACCGTGGAGGAGAGGAGGTCAGTACTAACCTGCTTTGTTGTTGTTGGGTTTTTTTGACATACTTTGGATCTTTTTCCGTATACATATATATATATATATATATATATATATATATATATATATATATATTACAGTTTCTACCGTTTTTTTTGTTTTTCTTTTCTAAGGAAAAAAAGTGATTCGGTTTGGCTAGCTCCTGTGGTCGATATCGCTAAAACTAAACTGGAGTGAGAAGTTGGAGGTGATTTATTGCGGTAAGTCATGAGTATAGACATCTTTGTGTGTGTGTGTGTGTGTGTGTGTGTGTGTGTGTGTGTGTGTGTGTGTGTGTGTGTGTGTGTTTGCCCTCATTTTACTTACTGTAATTGTCAAAGAGGGAATTCAGAGAACTGATGTGTTTCTGGGTAGAACAAAATAGACTATTGAAATTAATACAAGACAATCAATCAACTGGAGGGTGTGTGTGTGTGTGTGTGTGTGTGTGTGTGTGTGTGTGTGTGTGTGTGTGTGTGTGTGTGTGTGTGTGTGTGTTTGTGTGTGTGTGTGTGTGTTTGCCCTCGTTTTACTTACTGTAATTGTCAAAGAGGGAATTCAGAGACACAGTGTGTGTGTGTGTGTGTGTGTGGGTGTGTGTGGGTGTGTGTGTGTGTGTATGTGTGGGTGTGTGTGTGTGTGTGTGTGAGGTCACTTTTATGATTGCAATTCTTCCATGTTTAATGATGAACCTGGCTGATTACTGTTCGCCTGTGACAGCTGGCCATGCAGGCAATGCAACTTGCAATTTGACTTAAGTATGGAGGGTCACTGTGAGACACTCTTCACCCCGTGCACTGCATCTTTCCAAGTGGATGCTTGGAATTCTTTTCTTTGGCTGTATTGCTACGCGTTAGGAGTTATTCCCTTGCGTATAGGTGTGTTAACCCCTTCCCCTTAGTATTTGTACTGACCATTTTTAATGGGAATTGCATTAGAGTACATGTTATGGCTATACCCTTCCTTCCTACTTCGACACTTTGGGACCTACCCTAGCAAAAATGCAGTAATATACTATATAACAAGGGGAAATGTATAATGACTCTTTTGCAAATTATCAACCACCAGGATAGTCACTCTAGAAACGATAAGCAAATGGGACATTGCACCACTGTGTTTGTGATAAGCACAATTGGTTCGTAGGATCACTGCTATTACCTGTGATTGTTATTATGGTAATGCATCATGGAAATGCAATAAATTACATTTGAGTTGTAGCCGAGCTGTTTGCTTTTTTGTTTTTCATAAATTGACACAAATTGACACAAATTAACACATGGGAATTCATAATCCAACATTCGATAAAATGTGATAGTTACTTATTCACTACTAAGTAATCTGACAATACAGAGAGCTTTCGGCTTCATTGAAAGCCCCAGTATATATATAATATATAATGTATACATGTAAATATATGTATAAATATTATATAAATATAAATATTACAGCTATCAGTGACAGGTTGGTCTGTTTGAATGCTGCAAGATAATGTTTTAAAAAGGCCTGGGTTGGAAAACAAAAAAAACAATATTCTTTCGCCATATTTTTTCTCACACCCCTTAATGAAGCTCCACGTCAAGTAGAAGAATAAGTCATTTAATGAACGTATTCATTTATTTATTCACTTGAATTTGATTTAATTTCTTTCCCAGAGAATGTCAGGGGTTTTTTTTGTTTGTTTTTTTAATGGTTTGTTACAGTGGAAGTATCTAGTGGCCAGTCAAGGCTCAGAACGCTGACCACTGTGTGACAAATGAGAAGGAACATTTTTTTTTTCAGATATTCAGTCATTTTAATGAACACATATTCCACATTTCAGTAAATCTGTGATAAAGTGAAAGTTAGTTATTGAATGAACAATTTAGTGAATGAACAGCTGAATGTATTAATTAATTTGTGAGGAGTGGAGGGTGAATGAGAGTTAATTCACTCATCCATGGGAGCGGCTGTCAACTGAAATCACAGACTGCCAGGCGAATGCTCTTTTGGAATAACCAGTTAATAAATGAATATAGATTGTTATGGAATCTCGAGTAGCGTCTGCACAGTGTGAGGTACGCTGGTTACCACACAAGTATCTTAGCAACAGACAGCATCCTTCCAGCTCCTGTAGACAAAGACCCTCCTCATGGAAACATGCTTCTGGGGTCTTAGTTTAACACTTGTTTAGATAATGGGAAATGTGCTTTCTACCCTCCAAGACTCCCTTCAGGACAGTTTGTAACTGTGCGTCTGCTTAATGGATTGACTGTGACTGAATAGCTGAGCTCCGACACCACATCTAACCTTCTCATCACTTTATTCCTTTTTAACATTATAGTCCGATTGTCTCCTTCTAAATGGAATGTTAGAGATCTATATGGTACATTAAAAAAAGATTACACATATAACAAAGCCGATTAACACTAAAACATTGCTTCTCTTCTGCACACCACAGTGGTCCATGCAAGACGTTGGAGATAGGCATGAACTTGAAAAGCATGCTTGTTGGTTTTTCTTTAAAATACAAAAACAAAGGTGTCACAAACCGATATTGCCTATAGAATAACATTTTCTGCGCTGAAATTAAAATAATCATGCCAACTTGCCACCAATGAAATTGTAGAAAATAGTTACTTGGATGTAGTCTATCCATCCATCCAATTTTCTTCACCCACCTATCCATCCATGATAGCTTGATTTGCGTATTTGACCAGATAGCATAAAATTACATAATTATAATTAACACATATAATTAACACAATTAGCATTTTCTTGAATTTACATGATATCATATAAGCGCCTATATCAGAGTTGTAAAGATATGAAAACTTTATGATATATTATAATATGAAGTATTTGTTATGTCATATGCCATGCTAAATTGGCATAGGATGGGTATGACAGGTAGTTTAATGCCATCCCTAACCGTGTGCTCTAATAAGTGAGTATTGTTCGGTTTTCTTTTACTTGCGGTAAATTCGTTAAGTCAGGGTAGTGTTGGGGAGGAAATGTCACTCCAGGATCAGATCCTGAGGGCCAGGTCCTACAGCAATACATCTATGTCTTGGAGGCAGTTTTGAAGGAGGTCTCAATGAAATCAGGTGGTTCTTCTCATCATCATAAGTGTTTTTCTTATCCCAAAGCTGCATTCCTGCCATCAGACCATGGCCTACACTCTTGGCTCGGCTCCCAGGGGCCAATCCCCCAGTGTCGGGCCCCAGCACTGCGGAACCAGGGTGGAGCTGTCTGTCAGTGCAACCAGCCTTCTGGACAGAGACGTGGCCTCCAAATCGGACCCCTTCTGTGTGCTGTTCCATGAAGTGGATGGCAACTGGGCGGAGGTAAGGATGGACAATTGGGAGGAGTAGGAGAGCATGTTTCTCTGGAGGGAACTGACAGGGAAGAACTAAATCTATAGGTAGATAAGAGAAGACAGTTGGAGGAAAAAGGGACGGTTGAGTGAAAAAGGAGAGAGATGAGCACATGGATCATGAAGAGTCGCTTTCATCTCATGGGCAATCCCCCTTGGATAGATTGGAATACCAGCGAGATAGAGAAGGAAATGATAAAGGGGGAGGAGAAGAGAATGGGGGATAGAGAACAACATAAAAAAACATCTAGAAATGCATTCATATCAGGGACTAGTGAAGAGTAGGGGGCCCCCTTTGTCATTAGAACAGCTGCAATCGGAATTGGAATACAGTCATGCCAGCCTTGAACTGGGTGTAGTGGGATGTTGCACCATTCCTCAAGCAGGAAAGCCTCCAGGTCTTTGAGTGATGGAGTCGGGAGTCCACCTCACACTCTTTGCTCCAGAACTTCCCATCAAGATTCAATGATGTTCAGATTAAGTGAACATCATGGTAGGAGGAGGTTGACTGCATCCTGATTGTCATGAAACTACCGATTTATTGAGAGGTGTGTATGGGGCGTATATCCTGGCATAGAGGAACATCATGAGGGAACAGTGTTGCTGTAATCTCTGAGGTTGTACTGAGATGGTTCTTCTTGTCGTCATAACTGACTGTGAGGCTGTGACCGTTGACCTGTTGGTGAGCTTTGCCTTGTGGCTGAGCCTTTGCTGAGACAGTTTGTCCATGTTGTAATGATTTTAAAGAACGCATTAAATAATTATGCTGTTTTTTTGACCGATGTATATGCCATTGAACGCTGAATACTTGGCCTCTCTGGAACTCTTTGTTGTTTATTGGATCATGTTGATTAAAACTCACATAATATAGTGCAAAGACCTCTGAGACCTCTTTACACATTTACGCCAACACATACTGTTGTTGGCAATTTATTTATTTATTATTTATTGAATTATTTTTTTGAACCTGTGCTATCAGCAGGCTTGGCATACAACACAGGGTATTTGTATGCCATTGCATCCAAGGCATCCAAGACAGAGTTAATCTGCAAGTAGAGTTCATATTCTCAACCTGCAAAGTCACTCTTTATTAATTATCAAGAATTGCTCCAATAACTCTCTCCTGTGACACGACCTTATGGGTGACAAGAGCACAGCGTTGAGGATAGCATTTTTGTTTTACATGACCGCCACCAATCCCCCTCTTTGGAGAATGATCTTACCATGTTTTGATCTATAAACAACTAATCATCGTTACTTCTCCAAGAGGGGGAGAATCACCACGGGTGAGACAGATAAACATAAGCCCCTTTCCTACTTGCACTAAAAGCCTGAAATCTACCGGCAATGTTTCGCATTGGCGTCATGTCGGAATGGGAGTCGGTGTCGATGTTCAGTAAAATTTGTTCTGTAAATTTTCCCACTCTCGAAGTAGTATAATTTCTGGAAAATTGCCGGAACGGCAGTGAATGGAAGTATGTTGGAATGGAAGAAATAACATTTCCAAAAAGAAGGGGTGGAGCCGAATCCAAATAAAGCACAAAATTAAAAGTGATTTTTTAAGAATATTTATTTCTAACATATATTTAAAAAATATATTTGTTTTTCAGGAAGAAAAAAAAACATTCTAAAATAGGGCGAGTCTGATCTGAACCGTGGCGCTCAGCTGTAACGACGAGAAACTGTAACACGTCCAGTCTCTATGGAGACAGGTCTTTATATTCTTACATTTTATTATTTTTCTTTTTAAAAATGCCACTCAGACACTAGACGTGTCTTTTACAGTTAGGAATGCTGTGCGACCATGCGGGGACATCAGGAATTAGTGCTTTGTTTGACCACCGGCTGCACCACAGCATGGAGTGGGGGAGGGAGCAGGTGGACAGCGAGATGCAGAACGGGTGGAGAACTGACTGGTTAGACAAGACATCCAACTAGCCCTGTCCTGACAGGCCACCCCCCACATGTAACACAGATGGACACACAAGCCTAAACCGGCAACCATGCCCCAGACTGACACACGGAAGCCAGTCGTAGGGCACAGCCACGCCCCAAACACCCGGAGACTAGCCGGCTCAACCCAGAGACAAGGTCAGCCCCCCACCTCCCTCTGGGCCCATGACCCCCAAATGCTACAGCACTGGGTCAACTGCGGAGAGGTCACCGAAGCGACATATTGACAGGGAAACTGGAATGCTGTGACCCAAAAGGGATAATCATTTCTGGGTGATGTTGGTCCAGAATGTTTGGATAGGTGGGCAGAGCCAGATGCTTTGGGGATGTAACATGTTATCTTGCATTTTAGTTCTCAAAATGTCTACAAAGTCTAAGTATTGTACAAGCAGTCAAAGAAAAACAATGGTTTCTATTGGTATAGCATGAATGATATATGGGACACCACCTACTTTTACGTCTATTATAGCATTCAGTTATTCATTACATACACTTGCTTATGTTAAAGTGGACCTATTATGTTCCTTTTCACCAAGTTAATATGTGACTAACCGCAGCAAAACCTTATTTTTCACGCATTTCTAAAACGATCAGATAAAGTGAAGAAGAGTGACTTGACATCAGAGGCAATGCGCCATCTGGTGGTACCATTAAGTATTACAGGAAAATAACAGTGAAATTAATACTACAAATTTAAATATATTGTAGGATTGTTGTGAATCATGCATTGCTTCGCGGGTCGGATTAAACAACGCGCGGGCCGGATATTGCCCAGGGGCCATAGTTTTACCACCCATGGGTTAGTACATGGTATAGAGAAGTGATGTAAATGTTGGCTATTCATCGTGGAGAGAGTTACATTAAAAGGGGTTGACAAAAGGCTACAGCATAAATTAATTATGGGTTGGTCAGCTATTAACATTCCTCGGCAATTTGGGCTATTTGGAATACGCACATTTATATATTTAATGACACACTGAGGTTGATATACAATGACTTATATTATTGACAGACTGTACATTTTGTTGTGTTGTCAACACTTTTAAACTCCTAAATAATTCCAATTTTATAAAACATGTATATTCTTACTGTTAAATAAAAGCTTTTTTAAAAACAAAGATGTTGTGTGTCGGTGACGCTGCTCAACGTTCCCTTGAAACACAAGAACAATGCGGAGATTGCCCAGTTCAACGGGGTGTCAAGTGGCCATGTGGCAAGTAGCCTTGTGCCATTGTTGGTCCTCCACCCATTTGTATTCTGGGAGCTGGCTGAATGAAGCCAAGCGTGGGAAAAACTTTGAGGGTGATTATCTCAAGAGCACAGTTTGCAACACCCTCGTCATTAATAAGCCATAGCTTTAAAAATATTTGCTTGATTTCCACAAGTAACACCTTGTTTTGAAGCTGTGATTCTTATCTTTCAAATGCTGCAAACAAAAAACAAAGTCAAAAGGTACCAAACGTACCTTAAGTCTGCGGTGGGTCACATATATGGTCTCTGAGGTCCCATATATTCCCAACATATTTTTATTTAAGTTGTTTGCCAAAAATACCACTCAGATTATGCATTCGAACCATTTTAACAGGTGTTCAATCCAACCTGTCTGACAACGGCCTGTTTTGGTGGGAGGAGCTCCAGAGGATGCTAATTCTGTGAGCCAATGGGGTTTGTGAACAAGTTAAAAAAACAAGCACAAACACAAAAAATAAGCAATCCAGTTGCTGAATCTTCACTCATATTAGATATTCAAGGCCTAATTGAAAAGTTTGTTCTGACTTTCACCGCGGTATCTAGACCAGCACAGGATACAGCAGGGCTTGGGGCTTTTCATTCTATTTCGGAAACGTTGTAAAATAAAATAAATACATCTACCGGAGAAATGCGTTACGGTATAGTCAACCCACTGTGGACACACACACACACACACACAGAAACAAATTGTGGTGTCTGGTTAGAGCTTAGAGTATTGCAGGATATGGCGGGGCTTGTTTTTCTTGTTTCATTCAATTCTGGAAACATTGGAAAATAAAATAAATACATCTATGGTTTTGTTTGGAGAAACGCGTAGCGGAACCGCGCTGCAACCTACAGCACAGTCAATGGACACACACGCACACACACACATTTTTTAAATACTTGCATTTCCATCATCTGCAGTTTTGTCATGGACAGTTGGTATTAATTCCTCTTTCTTTCAAAAAATGTTTGCTGGTCTCTGCTACGTAGTACTGGGAAACAAAGCTGAATGGCTTGTTTGAGGCAGCTCACAAAAAATGGACTTGGTGGTCCTATTTCACAGTTTATGTGTTTGGCACATCAGAGAACCAAATGTACAAGCATTGAAAGAGTGAGTTTTTCATAATTGATCCCCTTTAGTGGCCGCACAGGTGCAGAGGGTAGATGGAATATGCCCGTATTTTAATGATCTGTTTCGGAAAACCCTGTTTTATGTAAATTTGCTCACCATATTTGGTCAATCTCCCTTCTTAGTTTTACCCTTATGGTCATGTTCTTTGACTTCCCAGATCTAAAAGGTGCTACAATGTTAGTTTGTGAGGGTTTAAAATTGGACCCTGGTTAGAAATTGGCCCCCTTTAAAATTTGTGCTAATCTAGGGTACCGCCTACGTCATCCTCCAGGGCTGGCTCATTTTAAAAGTCATCAGATTTAATGATTTTGCCAATTTTAGGGATTTAGGTGTGTGTTCAGCATGCTTTCTGTCTTTGACTGCTCACATTCTCATGACAATACTAGCTGTTACATACTTGGCTTTGGCAGATTGACAAATAAAGTGGTCAATCGGTGATCGATGGAGTCGATAGCTGATTAATGATGGATGATTTTTTTTCAATCTGTCAGGAAAAATCCGAGCTTTGAAACAGTGTAAGAGTTCAGACTACGTGATTCTGGGCTGATTTTCCGCTCGCCGACAGGTTTTTGAGGACCACCCAGCAAAGCGACGCTGGCGAGATATCAAGTGTGTTAAATATCTTGTCGTGTTGGGATCGAGTCAGGAGTAATGCAACGAGCTACAGCCAATGAGAGCAGACACGGGGTGACGGTGGGAGGGGAGGAGTCGAGAAGGAAAGACGGTAGTGCACAGAGCAGCACCCAGAACCACACAACATACCTATTTAACTTTTCTTCTCAGGTTTTTAATATATTTATTCTTCAAATTTTGCTTTATTTATCTTTTTTACAGTGATCAAGAATGGAATAAAAAAATAAATAATCCTGTCCCACACATGCTATTTATTTTTTGTTATTTCTGGTGTCATTTCTCACATGTGTTTTTGTTCCCAAAATGTAGTTTGGAGACCCGACAGACTCGTCGGAGATTCCTCCTGGTGAAAAATGTTGGTGAAAGAAAGATGTTGGTGAGAGTTGTAATTTGTGACCCCCTGTCACAGAGCACTCATCTAATGTGCAAGCCACAAGATTGCAAGAATCGCGATCACAAGACAGAAAGTTGTGTAGTATGAACAGTACAGCCATCTAACGACTTTGAAAGTCATGTTGTGTGCCTGCGGCATAACCCTTATTGTGACGTGGATTGTTTGAATCAATTACAGAAATTGAATTTCTTCCATATTTTTTCATATGGAATTTATTTTGTTTCCTTAGTTTCTTACTTGTATGGAAAATTAAAAATGTAAAACTAACCGGTGTGTGCGCATTACGGCTCGGTCCTTCGGCGGCAGGACCGCTTCCGTGTGTAAATACTTTACTTGTAAATAATAAATCCTGCACTTCTGTAACAAGGAGACCACATTTGCCCCATTAAATTACTTATATGCGCGCGCAACCCCACTTCCCAATGGAATCATAAGCTGCTTTCACACATGCACCTTAACCTTGAAATTATGTGTGAATGCAAATGTCCAAATAATTTGGACCAGACTTTACCCAGCCAGCTCCCTCGTACAAGGTCTGCGTAATGTCCGGTTAAGTGGTGTGTGGGAACAGAGCAGGTAATTGTCCGGAGAATTCACAGCGAGCGACGGTGTGTGTACCGCACTGATGACGTCGCCATAAAGCACCAATTATTTACCTTTGTGCAGATCTTCGTTTATGGAGCGTAGCTGCTTCGGACTCCTTTCTGCTTTCCTTTGACAAATAACCTCTTGAATCTTGAATCTTGAATCTTTATATTCCTTTCAACTCTTTTGTTTATATTACGTCCAAATACATGGTGTATTAACGGCAAAAAAGTTGGTAGCCTCGTCTGGCATCCTGGGTGAGCTAAATCTCTGCAGCGTCATTGCATCACGTCCTGGCTCCAGCATGCTCTACCCAGGCTCCGCCCCTCACCTAAACCAAACAGGTATTTCCAGGTAGTGCAGACGCGCCTAACATGGACAATATCCAGTTGTGTGCTACATGTGTGAAAGTGCAACTCTGGACAATGTCCGGACCTCATTTTTTGTCTTGTCCGGAGTGCAAATGTGAAAGCAGCTATAAATTGTCAATCGCTACCCCCCAGCGATCACCGATTGGAATTCTGCCCGCTTGGCCAAACCTATTACGTACGCAATTTAACTCCTGGTGGAAGAGATGGATTTAATGAGATCACAGTGTAATATGATTGTTCCCGTGAGAGGGAATCTGTATGCTTCTATGATGGAACTTCTTATTTGGATCAGGGGAAGTTACATAGAAACTACTACAGGCTTGGCCTGTAATATAAGATTAAACGTACCTACATTTACAGTACCTACAGCAAACAGAACACTGGCCAAGAGAGGCCAGCCAGAGGCAAACCTGGGTAATCAAGGTGAAACAGCGCAGTGCAGGTGTGATCTATAGACCCATTTATGACAAAAACATGACATCCAGTTTACTAAAAAATCCACAATTGAATGTGGCGTTCCTTTCATAGATATTCAGGAATATCAAGTCTCTCCAAAATACAATCAAAATCAAAATTATGAAACAAAATAGTGTCTCAGGAGCTAATGTTCACACCTTTGTGAGATGAAAACAAACATTAAAAGCCATGCCTTCGTAGAATCTAGTCCCTCCGAATGGAAAAACTTCACAAATTAACATAGAATTGCGTAATTAATTAATTGAAAGATGGGGCCGACACCTCAAAAGCGAGGGTTACTGAAAGCAACAGACTCAGTTAATGGGTAGCATAGTACTGATGTGTAAATAACAGCAATTCTCCCCAAAAATGTGATGAGTGATGTTGGTTTTTGTTCTTTCTGAGGACTTGATTGTCCTATACAAAGAGAAAAACTTAAGTTTTGGTTTCCTGTGTGTGTAGGCTGTTAGTTTCAAAGTCCTTAGGGTTTGTGTGTGTGTGTGTGTGTGTTTGTGTGTGTGTGTGTGTGTGTGTGTGCGAGTGTGTGTGTGTGCGTGTGTGTGTGTGTGTGTGTGCGTGTGTGTCTTTATCTGTGTGTCTGTGTGTGTGCGTGCGAGCGTGTGTTTGTGCCTGTGTGTGTGTCTGTTGCTGAAGTGTGTGTACATGTTTATTTGTGCACAGTGGATTATGTATTTTAATGTGTGTGCCTGTCTGTGTGTAGGCTGGTGCCTCGGGTTGTAGCAAGCCATCGGTCAGCAGGGCATGTGCCTCCGATGCGAAAATTAGTAGCTGTTACTATTGAACGTGTAAGGAAACAAAAGCACATTTTTCCTGGAGCGAAGGAGAGGGAGTAGGAGTAAAGGCTGCAGCTTTAAAATATATAAAAATATATATATATTATACCTGTTTAGCTGTTGTCCCGGCTTTGCACATACAGTATTTCAAATCTTTATGTTTCCCCCTTCTTGTTTCTCTCTTTTGATTTTTTGCCACGCTCCGTTTGTTGTTGTTGTTGTTGTTGGTTTTTCCTGTCCTCTCGATCTGCTCATGCTTTCTCTCAGTGGGCTTAGCGGGGAATATGTGTTTAAGGTCTCCCTCTCTGGCACCATGTGTCAGAGAGGAGAGCTGCGACAGGACAGTACAAGATGGAGTGGAGACCGCCAGGGACCATCTTGAAGCAGAGTGTTAGAGAGAGAGTGAAAGGAAGAGAGGGAAAAAGAGGTTAGGTAAATGTGTGATTGTGAGTGAGAAGGTGTGAACGAGGGAGAGGGAAAGTGGGAGAAACTGAGAGAGGCAAAAAAGAAAGGGTTGGAGAGAAATCAGGAACGTTCCTTGGGGAAGAAAAATGACGTGACGAGAGGGAGGTACGAGCGATGGAAATGAGGAGAGAACGGTGCATTACAACTTACTGTAAAGTGCCACACGAAAACAATGTGCGGTGTAACGTGGGTACAGTCAATTCAGAGCTTAGCAACGTCAACGGTGTTGTTCATAGTTACCAGACCGCTAGGGTACGCCGTCATCTTAAATTATTTTTTCTAAAATAAAATGTGAAAGTGTTAACACTGACCAGACATGTGACTAAGTTCCTCTTATCCGAAGTCACAAGTAAGTCTCAAGTTATTTGGTCCAAGTCTCAACTGAGTCCTACTTCCTTGGGCAAGCCAAGTCAAGTCACAGGTTATGTCAAGTAACCTGTCAAGTCAAGTCAAGTACTTAGTTAAGGCAAGTCAAGTCCCAAGTCAAGTCACTTTTTTTCCACCAAGAATACTGCAGTCTTACCTGCAGTATCCAGTCTTTATAAAGAGAAAAGACAAGGTATTAACTGTCTAATAATGATATTATTGGCCAATCTATCTAATCTGTTCAAAAAGTATGATAATGAATTTTATTTATATTATAATTCTGGGTACAGTGGTACCTCGACTTAGGACTGCATCTACTTACGACTAATCCAAGATACGAGTCGGAAAATTTGTATCGACTTGGAACCGACTGCTCCAAGATACGACCGTGGAAATTTGCAGTTGGCGCGTCGGCGGCCAGTCAGCAGTCAGTCAGCGGGCGACCTGCATCGTGTGGGCACGTAGTTCGTGGCTTATCGATATTTTTTTCATACTTATTGTGTTTGTGCTGTGTATTTTGTTTATTTTCACCCTTCATGATTTCATAATTTATATGGGAAAAATTGCTTCGACATACGACTGTTTTAACATACGACCGTTCTTATAGAACGAATTACAGTCGTAAGTCGAGTACCACTGTATTCGGTTAAATAAATGTAATCAAACAAAAATCAGATACATTTATAGAAGTGTATTTATTTCTTATCTGCTTGTCAATCAAAACATTTTCTCTAGTCAACTCGAGTCCAAGTCACAATGACTCGTGTCCACATCTCTGTCACTGACTGAAACATAGAAGAAGAGTAGATGTTCTTTCAAATGTGTGCTACAGAGAACCAAAACCCAGAAAATTGTGCAGTTTTGTGTTTCTGGAGTCTGGGATTTCTGATAAAAACCTAGCCAATGACGCCTCAAGGTAAGCCTTGGGTCTACATTAGGGCTGCAGGAACGAGATTCAAATAGAAATTGAATAATAAAAAAAATTTATCTATTAGAATGCTGAAATTGCCATTCTATTGTGTATTTATTTTTTATAAATAAATAATTGATCATAAATGTTTTGGCTAACATTAGCAAATCAATTCCCATGTGATGAGCAATAAAGTTCAATATAACTTTATCCAGTTTTTTACACAGTGAAAGCACATTAGAGAGAAAAATTCCCGGTAACGGTGAGAACATGGGTTTGCATTTGCCACCAGACCTTGAGAACGCGATCTGCTCAGCGGTGGAGCAGCAGTAGGAAATGGAGTCAATTGATAATACATCTAGAGTTTTTATTTGCTTTGTTTGGAGAAACGATTGCTCTGATCAGAGCGGCAGATATGCGGAACTGTGCGGAGACCCCCCTGGTACTATAATTGAGCATTAAAAATAGTAATATTTTAGAATATTGAAAATAATAAGGCATACAAATTTGAATGCGATTGTAGAGGAATATCTGCAGCCACAGCCTCTGGATCATGATTAAGGTATTATGTGCCTGGCTTAAGAAATTTTAGCATTCTGCCAACTTTCATCGTCCTGCAAATTCTTCCAAGTTATTCAACCAAGGTTGTTTCCCAGCACAATAGTGGCTTACAGCACTCTTCACCAGCTCTCCTTCTAATGGGTTGGATTTTTAGCCTGCAAGGCATTGCAGCTAAAGAGGATTCTCAAAATACTCACGCTAGTTGTCGAGGATAGATGCCACCCAGCTGCTAACCGTCTAGCTTTTTCAGCTTTGGCTATACCCCATAAGTGACCTACAATAGCATCATGTAGCATACAACAATAGCAGCGTTTCTAGAAATAGCTTGATTCTTCCACCGTTCCATTCATCCACCGAACATAGACCTCAGCCATGTGGCTCAAAAATGTATGAAATAAAATAATAATAAGAACCTCCTTTCTCCTCCTTGTCTGATTAAATCAAATTTAGAGAGAAAAGAGATGATCAGGAGCTCTTGCTTTCTCTTACAGCTCCCTTGACTGTATACCCAGAACTACATGTTTCCCTGTCCAAGGAACGCAGGCGCCGACTATGCGGCTCTAGCTGCCTTAAAGCAGATATCCCGTCGATATCACTGAATCAATTCTGCAACCTAACAGCCTCCGGGCTGGGGGATTCGATCCAATTCTCCCTAGACAACTTGGACTTGACATTATCCCTTCATACATGTTATCACGTACGTCTTCGGATCAGAATGCCCAAGAACTTCAGCTGGTCGACTGCTTTTATATGGCTCTATTCATGTCTCCTCCCTTGGACCTCCCTTCAGTGACTCTGCCCATCAAGATGTCTTCCCTCAGGCCCATTTATGGACATAGGAAATGACTCAGCATAAACTCCATTCTAGCTCTCTCCCTCAGAGATCTGAATATGGCCGACAATGTTACAGACATTTGAACATTCACATAACATGTAACTTTGCCCATTATTTTCCCTAAATCAGTCAACGCAATACAATTTACTGTTTCTATCATTCCAACTATGAAATCACATTTTTAACTATCAGATTTTTATAGATCTAGATCATAGCCATTAAATCATTATCTCTTAACTACGACTCAATTATTTTATTTTCTCCCTCAAAAGGCCTGATCTGAATTCTGTGCCGTGTTATCTGCAGTTGCCTCCTTGACGTGGTTAGCCTCAAGTTCACATACGCTGTTCTTTTTATACATTTCATTAAATCAGTCAAAACAATACAGTTATCTATCATTTTTAAACCATGAAATCAACATTCTAGCCGTTAGATTGTTACACACAAAGATCATAGTCATTATATCATTATCTTAACCATGAATCATTTGTTATTTAATCATTGCATTCTACCATGAATCACTTGTTATCTAATCATTGCATTTCACCATGATTCATTGTAATTTTTGCATTCTACCACAAATCACCTGTTATCTAATCATTGCATTTCAAGTCATGGAGAAGTAAGGAAAGATTATTAGAACATCTCTATTGTCATACATCATGCTTTAGTGTGTTTTATTCATCTAACATTGGCAACGGTAACTCCCAGTCGAAGCGACTCAGTTGAGGACAATCTCTTCCGTGCTCTGTCTGTCCTCTGGTGGTTTCAGGTCGCATTCTCTCTTCTCTTCTTCTATCTTTTCTCTTTCTTTACCTAGAGCCCATTTGGTGGCGTAATTTCTTCTACTCAAAACACACGCATGGAGAGGCGTATGGTGGGCCAGGGTGGTGGAAACTCATAAATTCGACAAGGTGCAGCTTCTTATTGGGCTTTTGCGAACGTTTAGTTGGAGAGCTTCTCTGATGGCACAGTCTTGTAGCTACTGACTTGATTTGAAGTAAATCTAGTGATCCTCTTTTTTCTGCCACACATTTTCAAATGAGATTGAGCAATGGGGAAAGGGGTTAAGATCATTTGGAAAATGACCACAGATGTAGCACAACTTATTTCAATGTAATTATTAATCATTTCCTATTGATTATATGCAGTGTACCTTGAGTCAAATCTCAAGGTACGCAAGTTACCTCATATTTCTCAAGAAAGGGACATCATTTTAGAAAGACGAAAGCGATTGGCGTGTGACCAGATTTCACACTGTAACCCATGACTCAGCTTGAATCCATAATGTTGGGCTGTGGGATTCCAGTATGTGCGTCTTTGGCCACCACGGTGCCCAATGATCATTAGCAGCAGCCCAAATTGCCACTAATTTCCTCTGTCGTCATGAGATAAGTGGTGAGCGCTGCAGTGCATGAGGGCGAAACCTTGGTTCCTTCTAAAGCTTTGGTTCCTTGTTTGTTCTCAACTCTCTTCTCGAAACACAATCCTTATCACAATATTCAGTAGAACACAACACAATGAAGGTCTCTGCTCGCTCGGTCTCCTTCCAAGTCTTAAAAAACAATAGTTTTATTTACAGTATGAAATCAGTGTTTCAGTGAAATCAGACATTTCTTTAAGGGAATCCTATCCAAACAATATGTATGAGTGGGATGTAAGCAATTACTTAACTGGAGCACTTGTTCCAAAGTAAAAAAAAAAAAAAGAAGGCAGGAAGAAGATGGGAAGGAGAGAGTGGGTGGGTAAGGGAATCTGTCATTTGTCTTTGAGATTGACAGCTTTCGCGCATCACAGTGGCCCTCGATACTAAGGCTCGCCTCCAGGAAGAAGAATCTGTACATGTGGAATACTTACTACCTTTGGGAACACTTTTCCAGAAATAAGAAAAAAGGTATCAAGATGGATCTCCCAAAATGTCTTTATTTCAGATATGTGTTTCCTTACGTATTCCTCTCAAATGATTGCGTTTGCTGTAACGTTACTGTGTGATACTCACGTGTAGTTACTGGACTGTTTTACCTTCGGCAAATGATAATCCTGAATCTGTAATCAGCATTGCTTGCTTTGTTGCATTGTTGATATCTACCTGGTGCTTGTTGTTATAATCGTGTTGACATTATCAGTAGAAGCGCTAGGTTTCTCGTTTATATACTTTAATTACAGGTGTATGTAAAGGATATGAAGCGTCCATAGCACCAAATAATAAAGATTTGTTTCTAAAGAGATAAGACGGAGCCCTCTGCTCTCCTCTCGTAAAAAATTCAGCAACGGCAGTCATATTTCAGCAGACTAAAATATTAGTCATAGTTTGTACCACCACTGCTACAGTAGGTACATAAAGGGGAAACACTGAAAATATTGCATGACAGGAACAAGTTTGATCAAACTTGGTGATACATATGCTTTGAGGCAATAAGAGAAGGTTATATGTAGTAGCATTACAGTACTTTACATTATGTAATCTAGGTAACACTCTTGTCCAAAGCGACTGAAAATAACTAAATTTTAACAGGGCAATTAAAGGGGCATTAATAGTTGGTACGTAATTTAAACTTTTTTGTATCATAAAAAATTCAAATCTAGTTACAAGATGTATTAAAAACAATAAATAATTTTGCTAAATTATTTTTTTTGCATTCAAGAATGTCCATTAATCCATTACCTGTAAATTGTTTTTAGTTATTCTTGAATGTACAAGCAAGAGAATGCTCTTCAATCTATGATCAATCATAGATAACCCCCCGCCCACCCCCACCAAAAGAAAATTCATAACAATAGCTAAAGAACTGACTCAAATTAATGATCAACCTAATATCATACCATAGAATATCAATATCACCATTTACTGAAGAGTTTAAAAAAGCTGATATTGAACAGATGAATTTTACACTCAAAGGGTATATAACAAAAAAGATTACCTTGAAATTACTGTGATGTATTAACTCCCAGGCTGTTATGCTCGCTGACTCAGAAAGGACATTAACCCACAAGCACCAAAACAATCACATAAAAACACATTCCACAAGGTTTATTCCAGAAAGCAGGCAGAGGTCAAAACCCGGCGGGGAACCAGCAGATTTAGGATCCAGGGAAACAGGCAGAGAATCAGAGTCCAGGGAATCAGGCGGAGGTTCGGACGGGAGGCCATCACAGAGTACTGTGGGAAAGCTCATCGTAATGCAAGAGACAATCAAGCATGGAACAAAAGGAAGTGGACTGGTATATAAACTGAGGGACTAAAGAGAGAATGAGCTGCAGGCGGGTGAAACCAGGTGAAGTGAAGGGAATGACAGCAAAGCAAAAGCTAGTGGGCGGATCTGAAATGACATTTAGGTTAGTCACATGGCATGAGGAAATGACCAGATGGAAGTAAAATATGAAAACAAATATAAATACTGGGAGATCAGGGAGAATTCATGCCACAGGCATGTTGCATAAATGCTCCATGTTCATAATTTCATGCTCTAAATAAATAAATAATTCATATTTGTAAAATTTAAATGTGCAGAATACTCTGTGCTTTTAATGACAAGCGGCATATGAGGTATTTTTTTCTATTTGTAGAATGCCTGTTTGTTTCATGTTTACACTAAGCATCTTTTTGTATTTTCATTTGTTCCATGCTATGCACTGTATAATTTGCTGATGTATTTTGTTCGATGTTCATTCACAAATATAGTTCTCATGGCGTGACAAGGCGTGGATCATCAGTGAAAAACAAGGCGTGGCCAAGCAATAAATGCCCGTTTGAAATAACGTCTGTGTTGTCGTGAAGAGAGCTACAGTGAAACTTGCCTGCTCAACATGGGTAGGAGAGAAGACAAGACCATAGCTGGTAATGACGCTATGAAGATCCAGCGTATGAAATAACCAAGGGCTATGACACATTGTTGGCTTAAGAAATTGTGATTAGACTGTGTTACAATGGCAACCTCTCAGGCTAAAGGCGATGCGGGGTGCGGTCGGGGCGATTCTGATTTGAAATCAAAAATCAATCGAAATGAGTGTTTGATTTTGAACTTCAAAATCACTAGCAGGTTCGTGATTCTCTGTGTATTTTTGTAGGTAATATTGTCCGACATTATCGCCATATTTGGGCGGTCAAGATACGGCGGTAAACAAATGCAGTGTGCGCTGGGGAGTGTGGGTCCCTCCGCGGAGTCGCTTGTCCTGCTCCGAACCGACTTTCATGAAATTTTGTTCAGAGTTAGGCGAACTGTGGTCGGCTCCGTGGAGCGGTTCACTGCGCCACGTCCCTCAACAGACACCAACCTGCCCACCAGCTGATCTCAAACATTCAAATATGGTGGACAAGCAGGCGCATGTGGTGAGAGTGACAACTGAGCTGAGCCAACCATGTTTAGGTACATGTAGAAGACAAGACACAGGTAGTAGTTTGCCTTTCACTACCATTGTCCCCCTCTGGCAAAAATAGCATGCGTTTTTTTGCACTTATTTTGGTGAGTAACTTAAAAGTGGTGTAATAAATAACTTGTTGTTTTTAATTACTAGTTTTGATAAAGCTCATAACTGTAAGTGTGTTGTTTAAATATTCATATATTTTTGTTATTATTTATTGTTATTATTCAAATGATAATAATAATTCAAATTATTGAGAAACAAATGTTTTTCTTTACAAATCAAGATTCGATAGTCAATGACATAGCCCTCAGGGATAATCAAAACAACCATATGTTTAATTCGAAAATAAAATCGTATCATGACCTTAAAATCAAAAGTCAAATCGAATCATGGATTTCGAGAATAGTGATACCCCGAGTAAAGGATAAGGGATTTAATGCATTTCTAAGCCAGAAGAGTGTTCTGAAGTGCCCAGTTGAGCTAAAGAAAGAAGTACACTTTGTGTGCAAAACTCAAGTCAAAGAGATCAATCCAACAGACATAACCAAGGTTCTCGAATTTGACTTCACAGATCACAGATGATCTGCAGATGATAAACAGACTTGTTTATCATCACAAACCCGGGAAGATCTGTGTGGTTTTTGACTGTTCACTTGACTGGTACGCTTCCAAGAAACCTCTCTAAATCTTCTTTTGACCGGCCAGACCTGACACATTACACCGCGTTCCAAATTATTATGCAAATTGGATTTAAGTGTCCTGAACATTACATTTTTTGTTCTTTGGTTAAACTCATGGATGGTATTGTGTCTCAGGGCTCTTTGGATCACTGAAATCAATTTCAGACACCTGTGATAATTAATTTGCCAGGTGAGCCCAATTAAAGGAAAACTACTTAAGAAGGACGTTCCACATTATTAAGCAGGCCACAGTTTCAAGCAATATGGGAAAAAAAACTGATCTCTCTGCTGCAGAAAAGCTTCAAATAGTGCAATGCCTTAGACAAGGTATGAAAACATGAGATATTTCACAAAAGCTTAAGCGTGATCATCGTACAGTGAAGAGATTTGTGGCTGATTCAGAGCACAGACGGGTTTGTGCAGATAAAGGCATAATGAGGAAAGTTTCTGCCAGACAAATTAATCAGATTAAGAGAGCAGCTGCTAAAATGCCATTACAAAGCAGCAAAAAGGTATTTGAAGCTGCTGGTGCCTCTGGAGTCCCGTGACCCTCAAGGTGTAGGATCCTCCAGAGGCTTGTAGTTGTGCATAAACCTACTATTGGGCCACCCCTAACCAATGCTCATAAGCAGAAACGGTTGCAGTGGGCCCATAAATACATGAGGACTAATTTTCAAACAGTCTTGTTTACTGATGAGTGCCGTGCAACCCTGGATGGTCCAGATGGATGGAGTAGTGGAAGGTTGGTGGATGGCCACCATGTCCCAACAAGGCTGCGACGTCAGCAAGGAGGTGGCAGGGTCATGTTTTGGGCCGGAAACTTGGGGAGAGAGCTGGTAGGCCCCTTTAGGGTCCCTAAAGGTGTGAAAATGACCTCTTCAAAGTATATAGAGTTTCTGACTTACCACTTTCTTCCCTGGTACAAAAAGAAGAACCGTGCCTTACGTAGCAAAATCATCTTCATGCCTGACAATGCACCATCTCATGCTGCAAAGAATACCTCTGTGTCATTGTATGGGCATAAAAGGAGAGAAACTCATGGTGTGGCCCCTATCCTCCCCTGACCTCAACCCTATTGAGAACTTTTGGAGCATCTTTAAGCAAAAGATCTATGAGGGTTGGAGCCAGTTCGCATCAAAACAGCTGCTCTGGAGAAATTCAACAGAAACTCTTCAAAAACTCACAAGTTCAATGGATGCAAGAATTGTGAAGGTGATATCAACGAAGAGGTCCTATTTTAACATGTAACTTGGCCTGTTAAGATGTTTTTGATTGAAATAGCTTTTGATTTCAGTAAATATGACCTCCTATTGCTGTAAATTCAACAAATGACAATTTTCAGTTCTTTACAACCTACAAAATGTTTTGAAACTCTGTTGTGCATTATCATTTGGAACAGTGCATTTTAAGTTTTTTATTTTGGAAAAAAATACTGTTATAATTGGGAGGTTTGTTCAATAACATTTGAATTATACCCTAATGGGTGTATTGAAAATTATACTGACTGTCATTTGTATTGACTATTTAGGAAAATCAGAGTTTAAGTAGTTTGAGTGCTATGTCTATTTGGAAAGGGTCCAATAGCCATAATGTGGGATATCGAAAAAATGTTCCATCAGTTTAACGATGTGAAGCAACACCAAGTCCACCTAAGGTTCCTCTGGTGGGACAAGGGCGATCTGGACTCCAAACCCTCAGGGTACAGAATAAGGGTGCACTTGTATGCACTTGGCAGCTTTATCTCCACTGCCCCAACTTTGACCTCAAGCATCTGGCATTTCATAGTGATGCATTTCATGAGGTTCAGTAAAGAGTCCATCAAATTCATCCAGAGAAGCTTTTACGTTGACAATGGCTTAACAAGCGTAAACTCACCAGCTGAAGCCATAAATCTGGTGGAAGAGTCAAGAGCCTTGTGCATAACAGGAAACTGGCTGAACAAGTATGTATTCAATGACAAGGAGGGGATTTCTGCAATACCACCTGAAGAACATTCCCAAACAAAAGATATAGACATGACCCTAAGAGAGCTTCACATCAAGCAAGCACTTGGAGTTTAGTGGTGCGTCGAAGCAGATGAACTCCAATTTAGGGTTGTAGTTAACGAAAAATGCTGACAAGGAGAGGGGTTGTTTCGACCATCAAAGTTCAAAGTGTTTTATTTGTCAAGTGTACAGTACAACACAAGGTCATTCGGTCCAATAAAATTCTTGGGGCATAACAGACAACAACTGCGTAGTGCGCATAAAAAGATAAAATAACAAGGCAACTATAAGGAGGAAATATTTTTTATATATATATTATATATTATTTTTAAATAAAATTAAAAAAAACGTCACCTTCGTCTATGATCCGCTAGGGTTTGTGACCCCCTTCATACTAGTCAGCACACAAAAAAGTAGGCTGGGACGAAGATCTCCTTGAGCACATTCTGCTACAATAGGAGTTAAGCTAGATTTGCCTCTCTTGACAGCCCTAAAGATTCCCAGAACCTACCTTCCATCAAGCTTTGGCGAGATCATGCGATATGAGCTTCACAACTTTTCAGATGTGAACTGTGCCTGTGTTGTCATGAAGAGAGCTACAAGCAGCAAAACCCTCATTTAAAGTGCTTAAGCCTGGTTTATAGTCACCGCAGCTGTAGTGTTGTTTAGTGCGCTTAAATGCCATCAATGCACAGCGATTTTGAGCGAGGGCGCCTGTCATGACCAAGAATCTCCAAAAGGACCCCCCCTTTGTGACTTCTAAAGTCACATTCTAACAGAATAACGAGGATAAACTAATGACTTAAAGTTGAAAAATGGTTATGCAGGATAACATATGACTTTAAATGATAACAATGAGTATACTGGATAATAGCTTTTAAATGGTAGCAATGAGTACGCTGGATATATTGTAAGCAAACAAGCAGCGAACATACATGTACCTGTGAGTAAATGCATATTAAAACAACTGTAGTGAGTATATGGAGCAAATGCATAACACAACAACTGTAGTGAGTGCACGAATACTACAAGGATATATGTGGTCCAATAATATGGTGGGTGATGGGTGTAAGTTATGTGTGAGGATCAGTGAATTATGTGAGAAATACAGGTGTGGAGTTTTGTGTTTTATGCATAAACATTGGAGCGGCCACATTTGGTTATCAGAAAAAAACTGTTTATACTGGATAATATTTGTGATGGATAAAATATGCAAAACCTTCTTTTCTGTGGTATAAACAGAAAAAGATTACCAAATATCAACCTTAATACAACAACAACAACAACAACAGCCTTTATATAACAGGTACATAAGAAACCATTCATCTGTGGTAGCCTTTTGGCAGTGAAGTTCACCGAGTCCCCCTTCACAGCCACTGAATACGCAGAAGTTGTTGATTGAGGGTCTTCACCTGCTGGTGCAGATTGTCGATGACAGTATTGTGTATGTCCACTTGATCTTTGTATGATGTCAGCTGATCGTGATGAGCGGAAAGCAGGCAAAGACATAGCTGTCACTGTGGATCTGGAATATCTGGAACAGTCCCAGGAATCTTCCAGAGTTCCAGCTTTTCCTCTGGAAGTGGCACCCAGTCACTTGATCGTGTAGGGGTCCTTCAAATGGGACGTGTAGGTTTGCTTCGACCTGGGACTTTAACACTTGGCTGAGAGACACATTATGACATTGTTTGGTCTAGGTCCACGATTGTAAAAGTGGGATACGTGGAATAATTCTGTGATTCCCAAGCAGTTTATGTTGAATAGCCGACCACAGTCTCAGTACCAAAATAAGGTGAAAAAACCTTTCCAGAAGGAAAATTAAATTTTTCTAGATTTGTGTTCCTTTGTGGGTATTTTTTAGCTCTCAGCATATTTTCAAAACCGAGTTTGATTTATAAATAAAATTTAATTTAACCGTGGAGTTAAAAACAAAAGATTGTGTGGCGATGACGCTGTTCAACATTCCCGCAAAACACAAGATGAATGCAGAGATTGCCCCATTCAGCAGGGTGTCAAGTGGCCATGCGGCTGTGTTGGTCCTCCGACCATTTGCATTCTGGGAGCTGGCTGAATGAAGCCATGTGTGGGAGAGGACTTTGGAGGTGATTATCTCAGAATCACAGTTTGCCACACACTTGTCATTAACAAGTCATAGCTTTAAAAATATTTGCTTGATTTGCGCAAGTGACACCTTGTTTGGAAGCTCTGATTCTCCACTTTCAAAAGATGCAAAAAAACTCGAAAGCCGGCAAATGACCCTAAAGTACACGGTGAGTCACATAGTCAAACAAGCAAAGCAATGAAAAACTAGCGGGGAAGATACAGCTCCCCCTCCAGATCATACAGTACCAAGTGGCTCTGCCACTACAAACTTTGGCTTGCCACAACAATCGTTCAGTGCGGAATGCCTATGAGTAGAGGAAAAACAAGATAAGTGAGCAATGCTGTGTCCTCATTTGAGGAGGAAACAACCATTATTAGACAAGAGCACTATCAGGTACGGAGGCTTTGTTGGCTGTGTTGACTCCAACATTTCCTATATAGATGGGCTCAAGTACATTTACAATAATGACACAAATAGGAAGATCAGAATGGGAGGGTTATGACATCAAAACTTGAAACGGATGTTCTGTATGTCTCATTGATCAGCTACACCGCACCGTAGCACATTGGCCCATACACATTAATGGAATCAAAATAAAACAAAAGACAGTTCACAAGATAGAAACACAAACACAACTGGTTGTACAAAATAGACTAACTGTTTTATACAAAAAAACAGATGACGGACACAGACAAAACTGAAATCCTCCGAATAGATGTACTTATGAGTCTAAATCATCCTAGTTGAACTTTTCAAGAGCTTCAGTAGCAAGATCTGGGCGGGATTCACATCACTGCCAAGCAGTCATGTGAATCTCCATAAGAGGGAGAAAAATAGTTGGAGTAAGAGCGGAGTACCATGTCAAAGTGACATGAGTGAAGTGAAAGTTGCACATGTTGATGATGGAGAGGTATTGCCGGAGAGAAATGAGCCGATTGGTTCTGTATCAAGATAAAGGCTACATCACGTAATCAACCCAATCACCCCGGCACCAAGTTTCCAAGCATAGTATGCAACAAGACATAATTCATTTCCATAAGAATGCAACAACACAGCTAACATAAACCCATCTCCCTCACCCACAATTAATGTAATCCGGCAAACCCAACATTGTTTGAAAGCAACAAAAACGTTCTCCCATCTAATGGCTTGGCCAACGTTGCCTCGTTCCACGATCCAAAAACAACAATAACCACAAAAGCGCAGAAAGGCCATGCCAGGGTGCGACCCTGAAGAAAAAATAAATAATGATATAAATGTCATGACTCAAATAGTGAATGTTCTTTTGTGCGTTGTGTAGCAGTGGTCCAAAGTTCTTTCTTCACTGGTAGCATACGCAACGTGTTGGTGGAAATTAGGCAGAACATTTTTAAGGTTCGCCTGTTAAAGTTCCCAGCTACCACCACAGCAGCATTAGGATGTTTGTTTTGGAGTCTGCACAACACATCACATAGGTCCGATAGTGCTGTGTCGGTGTCCGCTTGCGGTGGAATATAAACAGCTGTGATGATGACCATGCTGAATTCCCGGGGGAGGTAGAATGGATGGCATGAGATTGTCAGCTGTTCCAGGTTCGGCGAGCAGGAGCAGGACAGAGTCTTAATGTTGTTGGGGTTACACCAGCTGCTGTTAGTCAAGATGCAGACGCCTCCACCTTTGGATTTCCCTGACTTCCCACGATCTGTCGGCGCGGAACACAGACCTCTGCTAGATGTGCTGTATGATTAAACATTTACCACCCTTACCGAAAAAAGTAGCTGGTAAGGATTTGAACACACAAACACTACATTATCTCACACCAAAACTGACAATTCACTCATGCAATATAACTTTAATGTTGTGTCTAATCCATACTGTTTAGTTATTTATCATGTCCTTTAATTTAGAATTACCAATTTACTAATGCTTCATGACATTGTGCCAATCCGTTACTACTGTAACACAGACTACCCCTCTGTGGGTTAGATAAAAGATTATCTTATCTCAACCAGCAGATCACTTTGACACAAGAACACAAAACAAAAAACTCAAAAAGAGAAAAGAAAAAATTCAAACTTTATTAAACAAAAAATAATGCATTTCTGCTGCTGTTAAGCATCATATCTGCTCTCTGTGACGTCAAAAAATATATATTTTGTAAGCAATTTTTCCCAATTTATATTGATTAATTTTATTTAATCAATTTGGAATGCTTTGCGATAAAATCTATTAACAAAGCACATGCTACAGTTCTGAGAAACAAAGACTCATCATGTTCCTCACCTTTACCAAAGTTGCATTAATGAACCAACAGACACTTTTTCCAGCAACTTAAAACCTGCTACAACACCACACTACTATGATTAATTTCACAATCATAGCACATCTCGCGTTTCTTGACACACATACTATGCTTATCTTGCGTTTATGCATTCCCTGTTTCAACGAGATTTTCATCTCATCCATAGTGTTCCAATGTGATCTATTGGCCAGGTGGTCACATGCCCCAGACACCAATGACATCATCCAGGATTCATGTGAAGTCTATCACTGCAAATCGACTAAACACAAAAACCAACCACACAATGGGCCTTTGAACTCTGTCCTCTCCCTAACTATTCGAACCATACTAAAGTAGTTAGAAAGTTGCATAGCTGGACTACCAGTACCAAAAATAAATAATAAATACGATAAAAATATGAATAGAAATGTAGTCCTTCGTCTTGTCTTTGTATGTTCATTATAGCCAAAAGTGTGTGCATATACCCCTCGTCTCTGGGTCCCCCTCCCCGTTATAGTGTTCGGTACAAAGACTTTGTCCTCGCTAAAATGTCCTTCATCCATTAACTATAGTTAGACAGCCACTCTGATTATGTAATCTCACGTATGCAGACCTTTTATTGATACTTTTCCCAACTATCTACGGTGGAACATCACCTACAATCCCCTATTTTCCCTCAGTAACAGGTGCAGTGCTGCGGTCGACAGTGTGAACAATGCTAATCCAAATAACACCAGGAATCCCTTCACTCTTGCGTTGGTTGTTCTAATTATCTCTGCATGTTCTTCCTGACCCTCCACCTACTCTAGGTGGTTCATGTTTAATATTCTAGCTAAGTTACAGGCACACAACTTATTTAACAGTTAAAATAGCAATATTTACAAGCACTTACTGTATATACACTTTCTTTGCCAAGTGTCTCCACCCTTAAGGCTCTCTAGCGACGAATGCAATTGCCTATCCCTTAGGCAATTTTAAACTCCCTGCCCATACAGTCCCCTCCTTCAATTGGGACGTCGCAGCATATGGCTGGGATGACACAGGACGGAGAGTGGTATCCACAGTAGTTGTGTAGTTCCTCTTGAATTTTATAAACTCAATTGACTCCCTGCCCGTTCAGTCCTCTCCTTCGCTTGGGTCGTCGCACAGTTCTCTCCTTCGCTTGGGTTGTCGCAGCCGTATGCTGTGACGACTTAAGTTCTTCTTGAACTTTATCTTCTCACTCCCTGGCTTTCTTTCCTAGATGCACTTCCTCAACACTAGAAAGACATATACTTAAGTTCTTTTTGAACTTTTTATCTTCTACCTATCTGCCGTTCTTTCTAGATACACTTCCTCAACACAAGCAAGATGTATATAATTACTTTGTGACGACTCCCCGGACAAGCTGTTACCCACATCCGGGTTCTGCTCAATCGCAGAGTAATTACAACATACACGCCACTGTCTCTTACTAGACCTGGGAATCTTATACTTGATAACAAACCTCTGTATAGTACTCTATTTTAAATGAATACAATAAACTCACCAATAGATTTAATTAAATACACAACAAATTTCTCTTCTAAGGGCTGTAACTGCGACTAGCGTACTACAGAAGTACTATTTTTACACCTTTTCCCTATGGTTCTTCTGTGCATTTGGTGGCGGTTAGTGTAAGCCAAACCAATCCTTCAGCACACACAAGACAACCCACACACAAACCGATTATAGCAACATTTAACCGAAGATCACTCATATTTTCGAAACCATGTTTTTTTCATAACACTCATGTACGTACATTGTTCTCATCGGTCTCTGTTTAAGTTCCGTGTTCTGATTCAATTTATAATATAAGTAATTTTTAAGCAGGTCAATATTTTAGGTTCATTGGAGAAGAAACTTTTCCGATACCTGCAACCTAGGTGGAGTCCTGTACTCAGACACAAACCGAATTCGCAGGAAAAGGCTCTGCTTACCTTCAGATTTTGTGGCCAGTAGTGTCTCTGAGGTGCAGGTTGGCTCTCTCCAGGTCCCTGGTCTCGGTCCTCGTCAAAGCTCTCCCCTGGCTCATGCTCGCAAATTGGGGTGACCAAGAAGTTCCAGACCTGGGCCAGTAAAATGTCTAGATCTCTGGACGACATTTCTATCTGTTCTGGCCTCAAAAACTTGGAAGAAAAATACTGGAACCGAGAGTTCAGAGACCAGAGTCTGATGCGAAAAAAGTTTATTGTGTGTATAAGCCTCAAGTACAGCAACAAACAGTGATTGGGGCTCCGGAGGCCAACTGACAAACTGTTCTTTTGGACCTCCTTATAAACCCAAGATGTTCCCTCCTCCTATTCCTATTACTGCCCCTTTCAGCATCAGGAACCAAACCTAGTCTTGTTACTAGGGAGTTTTTCCCTGCCCCTTTCGGTGCAGGGAACCAATCGTAGTCTTGGGGGGTGTCTCAGGGAACCAATCACAGTCTTGTCGGGTGTTAACCAATCACAGCCTTGTTCCTGGGAGTTTTTCCATTTGGGGGTAGTTCCCAAGGAACCAATCACAGTCTTGTTACTGGGGATTTTTTCCCTTGTTCTTGGAAAAGTTTTGTCACGATTCCTGGAATACTTGTGTCATATTTTACCATATTTGGGCTTGTTTCCTTTTCCTACTGGTGTTTTCTTCAGACATGACCTTGGCCATTTTTCTTTGTTTCAACTGTATTTGGCTGGTGTTCTGTCTAGGCCTGTTTTTGTAGAAGACAAAGTCTGTTCTGTTATTTTATTACTTCCCTTAGTTTTGGGTTTTATAGCATACATTTTTTAAAGGATTTTTAATACATATACCTTGAATATTGGTGGTTTAGTATAACATGTAATCAGTTTCTTGTTATGTGGGGGTTAATAATTGACCACAACACGCGCACCTACTAATTTTTTAGAACTCCACGCTGTGCACTTCAGGTAATGAAGATGAGCGAATCTGAAAAAAGTCTTTGCAAAGAGGTCTCCAAGTACAATTTGTACAATTTGCTGTTGAATTCATGGAAGAAGATAGCATCATTTCTGTCCTTTCAAGATTTGGACTATTTTAATACTTTGACTTTGTTATGTTTACACCAACAATTTGCACAAACCCACCACTATGTATTAAAAAACCTGCACTGAATACAATAAATATACA
>NC_137201.1:10028052-10088052 GCF_960531495.2 Zeus faber | reverse complement strand
TTTTTTCCTGGTAAAATTTATTTAAAAAATGTAGAAATTATAAACTTGCTCAAAATGTCCATTTATAATGCTCATACAAAATGTAGTCTTGTAGGCCCGTCTCCCCCGCACCGTCGGGGAGGTGGAGCGCACTCGCTCCTCGACGGTGCGGGTGAGATGGGCCAGGGGTGTGCCCCGGCAACCATACCTCAGTCGACCCACGCTGGTCACTTTCATTGCGCCACTGGAGTTTGTTTCACTCTGTGATTCGCACATGCGACCTGATCTGCCATCTGGTACCTGCACCAAAGGCAGGAGGCAGACCCCCATGCCAGAGACGCTCTGGGGGAGCTGTGGACTGGTAACCTAGGTGTACGTTATATTTCCGTTTTTAACATAGACTGTTATTTAGACGTGACCGATAAGGTCACAATTTGTCCGGTAAAATGTATTAATTATAAATTGTCAAATAATGAAGTAAACCAATGACAAAGTGATCGCTGTGAACAAAATGCTCAGGCTTCCATTCGCTCTGAACGCTCAGTTTTCAAAGGTTTTTTCCACTATGCACGAGCTGATGTCAGCTCATCACAGATTTCCTTATACGACTGCTACATCCGATCGGCTGTGCGTTTCTCCAGAGGAAACCAATTAAAATAGTGTTTTTTATTTGAGATGTATTTATTTATTTTCGACGTTTACATGAAACAAAACATCCCCGCGTGTGAGAGTGCGTCGCACTACAATTGTCAATGTCTCCCACAAGCCTGGAGCGGGGCAACGACATTCGTAACAAACTTTTAAATGAGGCCTTGTAGATCTAATATGAGTGAGGATTCAGCAACTGGGTTGCTTATTTCTCATATTTGTTCAGAAACAGATTTTGGTGGATTGATAGAGTGAAATCAGTGAAAGTTATGGGGTAAATACACAATGGATTTAGAGGTATGTTAGAATGGCTGTAATGCATTATCTGAGTAGAATACTCAGCAAAAAACTTCAAAAACATGTTTTGGGGTTCGCAGAGATCTAACTAACTTGTGTAAAAAGGAGCATATTAGTTGCACTTTGAAGTATGACCAGAAGCCTATTAAATGTCATAAATATATTTACACTTCTGAGGACAACTGACACGCACCAGGGTAAGTTCTACAAATAAAAACCTAATAATATCACTGTCAGAATTTATACACATACTGGTAGCATTAACCATATGCAATTACACAATACAAGGAACAGAGAGCCAAAGCACACTTGTCCATTAAACTTCAAAGAAGAGCCGACTAGCCTGGATCCCGTGTACTGATGCCTGCCTATATATATATATTATTATGATCTTGATTATGATAACATAGTCTACTGCAAAGGGGAGATTAAAAACAATGCTTGCACTGTTGTCGAACCCCCTCCCAGATTTGCGTCAGTCAGCACACTTCGGATCATGTGGCATTTAAGCATACATTAAATTATTTATGTATATTTAAAGGAACGGTAGATTATTTTATACATTTTTGAAAAACTAAAACTGGCGGTTATGACTTTTTATTTGCGTGTGTCGATTGTCCGATTATGAAATAACTGGCCTATCCCTGATATACTGTACATACATACTGTATGTCTCACCTATCTTACCTCGAGCAGAATGCCATCCTCCCGTCCTTCATGGTGGCAAACAGGATTATGACACAGTCATAAAGCTGTCAGCTGGATGGGAGTTCATGCAAGAAGGAAGAATGCGAGAATCAGTTAATGTGGGACACCCTCTTCTCTTGGCCTCAAGGAGGTGTCCCCTCTTGTGTGGTCCGTTATGGGTTTTCGAAACAAACCGCCACAGAATGATTGACTCATTTGAACACGGCATTTCATTATCGAAATGGGGCAGTTCATTACTGAAAGACGCGGGGGGGACCTGTGCCTTTATCCAGGATGTCCTTTTAGGACATAAATGCTCTTAACTGATAATGAATAGCTTTGCATTCACTGATGCAGAGAAGATTTTATTCCCAGCCTTGTCACCAGCGTCACCCTTCCTCATTTGAGGAACGCGAAAAACTAAATTGCTCTGGCTCAAGAAGAAAGAAATGCATCTCAATCTGCATGGTTGTAGCACAAGCCAGAACTGGATAAACAAGCGCCTTCCACACATGCTCTACTATTTGTTAAATAAGGAGAATTGCAAGAAATAACTAGTAAACGAATGCTCGGTGGAAGTGATGCTACTTATGATTGACAAGGTCTCACCTCAAAAAGAGAACACACAAAAACTTATTACAACCTTAAATCAGTCATGAAAGAGTCTTATGGGAGGACTTTACGAAACATTAGTGACGATAAGACAACTGCTTAAATGGGGTTTTCTGGCATCAAAAACTCTCTTCTCTTTTCCACAACACAAGTAGCTGTCGGGTCTCTGCGTCACTATCTAAGATGAGTTGAAGAAGAAGCTGTCATACTGTTCACCGCGTGCAATACTGACCTACCTCATTACGTCAGACGTTTCCTTCCTAGGATTCACACACAGAGCTGAGGAGAGAGAAACCCAGCGTAGTGCAGCTCAATGGGTTAAGCATAACGCTGACCCTGTCAGGACGGTGTCCAGATCAAATGTATAAAAACATTTTTTTAAAGGGCATCTGTAGAAGGTTCTTGGGATGAAAGTGTACATCAAAAAGTGCAACAAAACTACTTGTCCACTCAATATTTAAATTTTTTTCTCTCGTTTACTCAAACTAACCAAAAGAAAATAACTAAGTGAAATTATGTTTTTTTGTAAATGCAAATATTCATTGAATAAACATTCAAAAAAAGAATGTGACGAAAAAAATAAAAAAATGTGATGAAAGAAAAGGTTAGAAGAGGCTAAAGAAGGGTCGTTTTAGAGCAGCTTAGTCATATTCTAACTCCTTATGTGGATCAACTTTCTCTGTACTGTATACCGTTTTGTGAGTCAGACAGCAACGCAGACTTAAGTCTTTAAAGACCAGAGTCTGAAGTCATAGGTGGGTCAAGTGGAGATAAAATTCTCCAAAAAAGTAGGCTGAGGGAATGGAAAACTACCGGCTATTTTATGAGTCATGATGATTTAAAACTTGAAGGCGCGGAGATAAGCGGACTAAAATGCGTTATGTGTTTGATTAGGGGTTCCAATACCTCCCTATTTCATCTCTGACACTTCAGGAGTATTTGAATTTGGGTCCAGACTTAAATTAAATTATGCAGCTCTACAAACCTCTCTCTGGAATCACCCTCATGGACAATCCAATAGGCTAAGAGTAGTTGGTGAAATATCTTTCTTAATCTTCTATTTGAACAGAATATTTGAGTCAAATCCACGATCACAGATTTGGAATGGCTATCTTAATGGCCATTCCATTCCATCGTTATATTAAAACAAATTTATGGTCCAAATCAATTTCTCATCGCCACGAGCGCTGCAGTGAGTCAGGCTGAGAGGTAGCGAGGCCTGACACCTTAGTCACCGGACCGCCAGGCTAAGAGAACACGAAGCGATTGACCAGACTCTCACAACCCTCTCACATTCGCCCACGCACTTTGATGTGTCTCCGTGTGATCCAGTTGGTTTGTGCACCATTTATGCCTTTCTATTTGCAATGACTCCATGTGGTCATTACAACACCACACTAGGTGTCAGAGGGCCATCAAAGCGTCCTTGGATTGTGGGCCTGTGACACCTGTGACGCTTTTACCTGTGCTGTCAGCATGCTGGGCATACAACACAGAGTATTTGTATGCCATTGCGTCAAGGACAGAGTTAGCCTGAAAGTGGAGTTCAACCTTTCAACCTACAATTTTTCATACTTTATTCATTCTTTAGTCATCAAGAACTGCTGCAATAACTCTGTCCTGTGGACGACCTGTAGAATGACAAGAGCACAGCTTTTTGTGCCACCAATCCACCTCTTTGGAGGACTATTTTACCATGTTTTGGTCTTTAAACAACTAATCACTACTCCAAGAGGGGGAGTACCACCATGGCTGAGATAAATAAACATAGAACCAAAGAACCAAACAACATGTACACGGAAAAACATCAACATAGAAACGTCTCATGACAACATGTATAGATAAAACAGAGTTAATTAAGTCCAGGAAAACTGCAACAGCAACTGGTCACGTGGCCTCTTCCTGTCATAGTTATGGCAGTAAATGACAGAGGAAAGGAGAGGAAGGCAACCAGGAGGGTGTTGGGGAAGTGTTCAAAGCGGGTGCTGGCGGTGTGTGTGTGCCTGTGATGAGACCGCTTGTATGTGTGTTCGTGTGCATGCGTGCTTGTGTGTGTGATGTGTGTGCTTGTGAGGTGTCCACCGGTGAGTGTAGGGTTGGTTCTGGTGTATAAGGTCGGTATTATATTCTAGTGCCTCCAAGTAGCGGAAAAGGCCATCCCTGAGTCCACATGGACGTCAGCCCCCCACCCGCCAACGCCCGCGGGCCGCCAGATATGTGGGCCCTCCACCACCCCCGGCACCTGGGGCACCTGCTGCAGAGAAGCCACGCAGCGGGAGCAAAGTTTGACAGCGCCCCAACCCACCCCACCCCAACCCACACCACCCCAACCCACACCCACGACAGCAAGCAGCCTCCTAGGGGCCCCGGATGGCACCCGGCGGCAATCTCTGGGCCTCGTCGGGTCGCAGCATGCTAGAAACCACCCGGCACCAGGTGCAAGCTGCCAGGACTCTGACCCAGCTGGCAGGGGGGCCCCCTCGGTCGCAACCCAGCCAACCACACCGCCAATCACTTGCACCCCTCCTACCCTTCCTACCCTGATCTGGGGGAGTGTTGCATGGAGTAAGATTTATGTGCGAATGTATGTGTTCTCAGCTAATAAAAGTGGAAGTAAAATTGCCGGACGGAGTTTTTTGTAGTTTGGTGCTTGTGTTTACAATCCTTATGTTTAAATCTCTACTATTGCTACTGCTGATAACTGAAAATGATCTTTTTGTGAATCGTGTGGTCAAGTTGTAGAATATTACAAACAGCTAGAAAATGTTTAGCTTAAAAGATCTTACACTTTGGCTAAGGATGTAAAGACTGCCTAATAAGTGTTAAATTCCATCATTTTAAGATCCATGTGCAGAACCTCAGATGATTAAGTTATAATTTATCAATCCTTTGTCCATAGTTGTAAGAACCGAGCAACCACTACCGTACAGTGTTTCTGGAGATGTTAAGCTTTCACGGTTAATCTTCTAGACATCCTTTTGAAGAACTCTCACTTCGGCAACCTTCAGACTTCAGGGCTTATTGGTCCATTCTGATCCACCATCTTTTGTGTGTGTGTGTGTGTGTGTGTGTGTGTGTGTGTGTGTGTGTGTGTGTGTGTGTGTGTGTGTGTGTGTGTGTGTGTGTGTGCGTGCGTGCGTGCGTGCGTGCGTGCGTGCGTGTTAAATCTAATTAATTCTTGAATTAATGCACTTTGGACGCTCGGGATGGAAGCTAATGAGCATGCCGTCCCAACTTGAATTCCTCGGCGTCATCATAAAACACACAAACCCAAAGCAGATCTTCCAGTGTTTGCCTAGCGGTTGTATTAAAAAGATCAGCTTGATTGAACTTTGACCGAGCTTACCAATTCAAAGCTTAGCCAATGAGCTTGACCAGCCGTGACACCAGTGAGAGACGAAGACGCAGAGGAAAATCCAAATTTTTGTCCCTTAATTTTGGAGAGCCATACGACACATTTGACTCATTCAATTTCTACTGTGTCAGCAATTACCACGGTTATATCCCCGGCCTTGTACTACCACATCGCGTCCTTCAGCTGTGACATATTGATTAGATAACTTGTCATGACTCAGCAGTGTGCCAGTGCCGAAAACGCTGGTCATGATTGCCACAGAAATCTGTTGACATTTCATCAGTTGATGAGTATGACGTGCAGCACGGCTGGGCGGTATGGCCTACAGTAAAACAAGTCATACTGTGTGGGATACTCCCCATTGTTTGCTTCTGTATTTAAATCGTCAAATTAACTCCACCCCAGTCTTGCTCACGCCCAAGGGAGTCGCCGCGTTCCTCTCATCTTCGTATGCTCTCCGCGTTGAGGTCAGCTGGAAAGAGCTAAGCCTCCGTGTGAGGCCTCCGCATCACAAAATATTCTGTAGTTTTCTTTTTGTTTTTATAATTTAAGCTCAAAACTAGTTGCATCCACCTTGACTTTGTCGCGGTGATTACAACAACAGATGCCGCTAAACTTTGGCACCAGAGCAGCAGGCAGTGGGTTGTTTTGCCGTGTTCAGTATAGTAGATTTAAAAAATTATTAATTGAATACATTAAAGGTGCTGCTCAGTACGCCTTCAAATGTGGACATCCCACTCTTGTTTCTCCTCCTTGCTGACTGAAAGAACAAGCCCACAAAACTGGGAAACCTGTGCAATCAGGGTTTGGTCAGAAGTCAAAGATGCTGTACAGAGCCCTGTCCTGTAGAGACTTTGCACTCGAATGTCCAGAGGAAAGGGAAGAGTGGATGAGTCAATTCAGAGAAATATTGATTGTCGCACATAGATGAAAGTGGACTTAAGCCCTTTCAAGAGGGTATTGGTATATTCTCCTTGTTTGTGGAACTAGACCGGTTATGTGATTTTGACTTGGCAGGTCAATAATTACGGGCAGGGTTCCGGGCGGTCTAAAATGTTGTGGATTTACTGGGGTAGGTGTGTTTTTTTCCCCAAGACACGCACTTGTGTTCATCCCCATGAGGTCGACAGATCACACACATCCCTTCTTCCATTTAACAATACCAATACCATACCAAGTGTGTCGGGGAATTGTTGCTGTTGCCAAAAATTGCCAAACCTCTTCCACGGACTTCCATATTATGCAGTTGTTGGGCCTTCGATAAACTGTGTGCATATAAAAACGCCACAATCAAACATCTGGTGCGTAATTATCAAAAACAGCACAGTGCCGCGGTTCAATTTGAATTTAAATGATCAGTGGACCACAGAGTTTGTTCAAACAGCTGATTTTTGGGGCTGGAATAATGACTTTGATAGAATGGGCAGAAATCACAGATCGGGCTCAAAAGAGCAGACTTGGTCTGGAATAGTTATAATTGCAGAACCTTCCCTTGTGAGATTATTGAAAGAGGGCTTGCAAGGACACAGAAACCTGCACCAAATCCCCATCAGTTCCAATCTGTCCAACCAGGGAATGTGACACAAATCTGTGTGTGTGTGTGTGTGCCTGTGTGCGTGCGTGCGCGCATGTGTGTGCATGCGCGCACGCACGCTTATATGGTTTAAATGGACAACACAACTAAATACCCACGAGCATTAATAGGACATTACTGTATCGTCCAGACACATGTAGCGTCCTTATAATCTCATAATTAATCTCCTAATTTTGTCCTCATCATTTAGTGTCCTCATAATCCAAAAGGCCTCAATGCTGTTTTACATTTTAAAAATGTTTTTTATGCATCTCCTGATTTACTCTCATTATAAAAAAAGGTATCATAGTGCTGTTTGTAATCGACATAATCCCAACTAATCTTGTTTTTAAAGGTTTTTCTAGATGACCCGATGAACCACCTGTATCTGTGTGTGTGTGTGTGTGTGTGTGTGTGTGTATGTGTGTGTGTGTGTATGTCTGTGTGTGTGTGTGTGTGTGTGTGTCCTGGTCCTTCAGATTGGGCGCACAGAGACAGCGGTAAACAACCTGAACCCGGTGTTCGGGGTGAAGTTCCAGGTGGACTACCACTTTGAGGAGATCCAGAAGCTCCGCTTTGCCATGTTCGACGAGGACAAGTGTGCGACGCAGCTCTATGAGCACGACTTCCTGGGAGAGTTCGTCTGCACCCTGGGAGTGGTACGTACATAATTAGGCTGTTCCGTAAATAGGACGACGCTGATGACGGTGGTGGTTGAGATGATGAAGGTGATGAGGAAGAGATTTGGAGTGTATTTGGAGAGAAGGACTCTAGCCCTGTAGATAAATTGAGTATGGTGTCTTTACCCAGAAGTAATAAAGATACAAAAGGACTGTAGGGGTATAAACACAAACACCAAAGTTGTCAGAATATAATACAACAGAATAGAATAGAACAGAATAGAAGGGAATAGAACATGATATGATATAATACAATATTAACCAAATAGAAAATAACAGAATAGAACAGAATACAAAATAACAGAAAATAAAGCAATGGAATAGAAGAGAACCAAATAGAATGGAATAGCACGGAACAGAAGTTAATAGATCAGAATAGAATAGAATAGAATAGAAAATTACAGAATATAAAATAATATAATGGAATAGAACTGAATATTATAGAATGGAACATAAACCAAATAGAAAATAACAGAACAGAATAAAATACAACAGACAAGAACATAAGAGAATGGATCAGAAAACAAAATAACAGAATATAACAGAATATAATGGAATAGAACAGAATATTATATAATATAATAGAATAGTATAGAACAGAACAGAACAGAACAGAACCTACTGTAATAGAACACAATAGAATATAACAATGCAGAATTAAATAGAACAGAATAGAGCATTACAGAATAGAATGGAATAGAACAGAACAGAATAGAACAGCGTAGGGTTGCTCCTCTCCATTCAGGGTTTCTAATATGACACCAGAAGCAGTCATGGTTTTAATTCCATCTTGAGCTGTGGATAATTATCGCTACTTGTGTCGCTCTGTGTGTGTGTGTGTGTGTGTGTGTGTGTGTGTGTGTGTGTGTGTGTGTGTGTGTGTGTGTGTGTGTGTGTGTGTGTGTGTGTGTGTGTGTGTGTGTCTGCCCTCGTTTGTTAGATTGTGTCGAATAAGAAACTTCACAGGCCGCTCATCCTGGCCAATGGGAAGCCTGCTGGCAAGGGAACCATCACGGTGAGAAGCGCTATTTTGGAACTGTATGTGTATCACTTCCTTCTCTTGTATGTTCTCTCTCTCTCTCTCTCTCTCTCTCTCGCTCTCTCCCTCACTCTCTCTCTCTCTCTCTATCTCTATCTCACTATTGCCCTTATGCTCATGCACACACTCACACACATACACATACAATCACTTATTCACTCACTAAGTCATTGACTCACTGATTTAGACACACACACATGTTATTGATGGCGGTGTGGTCAATATGGCCGCTGCCATTGTGTTTGCTGATAATGACGGGGAGAGCGATCTCCCTGCAGTCGTCGGTGCTCATATCCTCATCGAAAACAGTCATGCTGTTTGTGTTGTTGATGCTAATGCTTTAAATATTCTTTTAGGCGCTGAAATATGCTTGTGGTAACTTTGCTTTTAGATAACGGCTCTGGAGCTGTCTGACAACAGAATCATCACCCTGACCCTGAGTGGGAGGAAGCTGGATAAGAAGGTAGGCGGCCGCACCCCGGCCTGCCCTCTGGACGGGAAAAACAGGGAGAAACGAAAACACACAGTGTGTATTCACAAACACCATGTACTGTTCTGCCATGGGATCCATGCCATCTAATTGGGTTTCAGTATACAGTCTGATCATATATCGGTATAGTATCTGAAAGTAAAATGAGAATTATATAAAATTATATAGTATTATATCAAGTGATATTAGATTGAATATTTGGGTTGATAGATGGATAGATAGATAGATAGATAGATAGATAGATAGATAGACAGAAAGATAGATAGATAGATAGATAGATAGATAGATAGATAGATAGATAGATAGATAGATAGATAGATAGATAGATAGATGGATAGATGGAACATATATCAATTAATAATTCTCATCTGAAGAGTAAAAGGCCAGGTCAATATATATATATATATATATATATATATATATTTTAGGTGTAGTCTGTCTGACCACAAATCACCAATTTGCAATCGCCCACATCTGCTTCCACCTCCTCACTCCCAGTTCTGCAAACAGTTTCTATCCAGAGCCCCCCAAATCATACTTGAACTAGTGATGAATTTGATCAAACTCTCTCATTTCTGTTGTTGATTCTGTCGCTCTGCTCATCGAACCAGGGCTGCAAATCCTACTGACCAGAACCGCTGTCCTCATTAGCTTCATTCTCACTGAACAAAGTGTGTGTGTGTGTGTGTGTGTGTTTGTGTGTGTGTGTGTGTGTGTGTGTGTGTGTGTGTGTGTGTGTGTGTGTGTGTGTGTGTGTGTGTGTGTGTGTGTGTGTGTGTGTGTGTGACATCAAAGGAGAATGCAGATTAGCTGAACGTGAATGGAAAAATGATAAACAGCAACTATCCAATCAGATTCCATCAATTCTATCAGGGCCGACTTAACTACCTAAAAGTTCCTCAACCAGATTTAGGCCCCGGACGAGTTCCGAAGACCAGAGATTTCTATATCATCTCTATGATCGGGCTTTTAGAAACTATCGGCAGACCACTGTTTCCATCAAAGGTTTTAGAGAAAGCGGCGTCTTTACGAATTGATCTCCTTCATGAATAGGAACAATATCTTTCCAGTCGGGCTCTCGTTCCTCCACAGCACCGACACCGTCCTCGGAACACAAAATTCTCTGCCGATGCTCTGATATTCGCTCAGCTTTTTAATTCCACCTGATCTTCGCCCTGCTTTCGACACGGGCGGATCGCACCGAGCCAAATTCAACTAAAAGTCGTTAGGAGGCCTGTCCTGGTGACCTGTTCGTTTTGGGATTGATTTGAACCGATCTTTCGTGAGCACACTTCACGGCGTGTGAGCGTGAGTGGGCATGAGCGCACGGTCGTTCCTAAGCCTTGATTCATGACGTCGTAAAAGCAACTGGAATCTCATGCTTGCAGATTGAGCGTCGTCTTTTGGGGGAAAAAAAGTCTTCTTTCCAAACCTTCCGACCGTAGCTTCTTCCCTCCCCGCAGGACTTCTTTGGTAAATCTGACCCTTATCTGGAGTTCCACAAACAAGGAGAAGACGGGAAATGGATGCTGGTGCACAGGACGGAGGTGAGTCAACCTCATCTCAGGTTTATTAGTGGGGTGCTGTCGTGTGATGGGCCCCGTCCTAGTCCATACGGTGTCGCGTCGCCTTCATTCAACCTTCGAGTTTCAACGTCTGTGGTTTCAGGTCATAAAGAACACCCTGGACCCAGTGTGGAAGCCCTTCACCGTGCCTCTCATCTCGCTCTGCAATGGAGACGTGGACAGAAATATCAAGGTGAATGGTTCGGACCTGAGATGAAGTGACCTGATTTCGATAACGTGTACCTAGCGTGTACGGGAGATTAAAAGCGGAAAGGAGGACGGGATGGGGGAGGGACATGTTTTCTACAGGTCATGATTTGAATCAATTTGTTCACAATTTGTAATGATTTTGAGTTTAAGGCTTCCTGGGGGTCTTATGTAATGACTGAAACTGCCATTCAGAACATAACTTTGCTTGGTAGTTTGGATTTCACCAGTTTTAAGTTGGTTGGTAATATGCTGATTTCAGTGTTACTCTTCGCCACATGTAAAAAAAATTATGTAATTTTTGAAAAATATATTCTTAAGAGATTGTTTTAGTGTGTAATTTTAAATGTTGTTCTTTTTTACATTCCTTTCATATTTGATATTGATAATATCAAAGAAAACATTTATACACATTTCTCACGGACAACTCTTGGATTTAATTTAAATTGATCTTTATTTAGCGTTATTTGATTCTGGGTGTCTGGGCTCTACTGCTCATCACTCCCAGCAAGGTGTACAGAAAAAATGGGCATACTCAGTGAGCTAGAAAAATATTGGATTAATGAGCTCCACTCCTCCACTGGAGAGAAGAGTAGAACCCAAAAGGTGGAAGCAGGGGAGGTGGAGGGAGCAACACAGCAAGCAAGCAGGCAGCAAAGCGGATAGGGCTGCTTCAATAGGTTGGCCCATAAGGGCGTGGAAGAATATTATGGTGTTGATTCATGTTGTCCATATCAACAGGTTCTGTGTTATGACTACGATAACGACGGGGGCCATGATTTTATTGGCGAGTTCCAGACCACTGTCACCAGGATGAGCGAAGCCCAGAACTCCATAGAGGTAAAAAAATGATTAAAAAGATCTATTTTATCCATAAAACAAGGTCATCTGTTCTTTTTTGTTTTTTTTGCGGTAAAGTGCGTTCAAAAACCTTTTTTATTATATCTTGTCTCTATTAACCCTCCTTAGTGAGTATAAGCAATAGAGGGGGAAACAAAGAACAGCAGAGCAACAGTCAAGAGGTGGATTTAAACTCATGGCGGGCCAAATGCAGCAAGCAAAACTCCCATTTATCTGATTCTGTCTGAAATATAGGACTATAGTCACCTCTTAAAATCAGTGTGATGAAACGTCTAAACATCTAAGCATCTAAACATCTAAACATAACAAAAATAATTATATTTCTGATATGTTAACTATCCATCTGTTACAGATCATCAAGTTGTGAAAAAGGAAATAAAATAAGATTCCACCCCAAGCTGGTCCAGTAAAAATCTATTATCTGAAAAATATTGAATTCAAAATTGTACAAATTAATTGCTTTGAGTTCCATGTATGAACACAGGCTGTTATAAATAAAGGTAAATGTATATAATAAAGATAAATAAAGGTACGTTATTGTTGCCGTTTTTTACTCATTATGACTGGACTGAGAAGGTTCTATGTTTCTCTTCACTTTGTTCAGTTTGGCCCCTGATCTGTTCCCTTTGTAAAGCGGCAGGGACCAGGACCACTGTGCAGTCATTATCTTTATTCTGTGTGTGTGTGTGTGTGTGTGTGTGTGTGTGTGTGTGTGTGTGTGTGTGTGTGTGTGTGTGTGTGTGTGTGTGTGTGTGTGTGTGTGTGTGTGTGCGCATGCATGTGCGCATGCATGTGCTGTGCCTGCGTGTTGGAGCAGCAGCGTGCCTCATTCTCCCACTGAGTTCTGCTCATGTGGAGTAATGATGTAGTGGAAAGCACACAATAACGAGAGGGGGGAAAAAAGAACAAATGCATGATGGAACGATAAAATGGTGAAAGGAGATAAAAGGAGGGGTGGAAGGAGGGATGAGAAATGAGAAGTCGCATTAACGTGTTTAGTACAAGAGGTGGAAGTAACAGAAATGACTTAAAAAATATGATTTGATCATTTTAAATCATAAATAATATATATACTGTATCTATATATATATATAGATACATATATACTGCATATATACTGTGTGTGTATATATATATATGTAAAGAGCTAAATATCAAAAGCTGCACATTTCATTCTTTTTTTTTTTTTTTTTTAGATCAATCCATATTTATATTCAAATAATACCCAGGTTGTACTGCATGTTGCTGTTGACCAGCCTTGTTGTTTTTAAGTTCGAATATTATTGGGTACAATACACCAGAATTCTAGAAAATCTGCAGTTTCACCCAGTCTCATATTTCCAACCCCCCCCCCCCCCCAGGTGGAGTTTGAATGCATCAACCCCAAGAAACAGAAGAAGAAGAAAAATTATAAGAACTCTGGGATTATCATGCTCAGGTCGTGCAAGGTAATGAATGATGGATGGATAGCTCGTACTTTGAAAGGAACATAGAGTATGTCACCTGGAAATGAACACATTTTCTAGTTAGGTTCATACAGTAGATATAAGACCATCAATGAAACATCATAGATCATTGAACCCATCACAGATGGGTTAAAATCCTGACTGAAATGATTTATTGGAGCTGTTCCACTGCAGCTTATGTGAGCATTTTATTAGATGGACAGATAGATAGATAGATAGATAGATAGATAGATAGATAGATAGATAGACAGATAGACAGATAGACAGATAGATTATTCATCCCTGGAGTGAAATTGCAGCGTTACAGCAGCTCACTCAAAGAAATAGATAATTCATCAAAAAATACAAATCGAAAATCTTCTATTAATACAATCATTAAAAAAAAATTCTGTTATATAGTTCTGACTCTTAATTCAATGCTTAACTTGTTATGATATCCTGTTATAGTTATCACATACCTTCTTTTGTTATCATTAATGAAATAATCACCATTATTTAAGTGTAAGTATATACTACAGTATCATATGCACTAAAATTCACTTGTTTACCGGTTTTTATACACACACTCTTAGACCTTGTTTACCTATCTTAATAATAATATCTACCTATTATTTTCTTCATGCTGCAACAAAAGCACCAAATTTCCCACTGGCGTATTAATAAAAGTATTATCTCAAATCAAACGTCGCTCAGAGGAGCACAACAAAGCACCGCCCTAGATCCCCTTGCCTTTATTGTACTGACACGTGCCGCAACAAGAGAACCAGTTTGTTTTCATTCAGATTCTTCTCTACAAACAGAAAACAAACAAGCCACTGAATTGTGCTCCATTAGAGTCTGTGGCAGCGTTTCCGAAAGCCGTAGTGTGTTCCGATCTAAGCTTATTATCACGGCTGCTCTGAGTTCCACAAAAGTCATGTTGAGCTGGAACACTGGGTCTTTGGATGCCTATTGGAGTGATATTAAAGCCATGCACATTTAATGACAAGCATTTTAAATACATTCCTCTTCCTTTTTTTCCATTTACCCTTTGCATGTAGAATATGCAATAATTGCATATGCTACATGGTATTGTCTGATTGGTGAAAAAAAAAACCTCCATCTTTCAAAATGAGAGTGCTCATTGTTCAGTTCTACAATTTAAAACACAAATCCATAGAACTTACTACACATCAGTGATTTAGGAACTGGAACCAGGCAGCTAAATAAATTTAATATCGACACTTTCTTTTTACTATTGACACTTATTTAATGTCCTAAGACTCCTCGTTTTCTCATTTCTTTGCAGCCCTCCATGGTTTCTAGGTCTGTAGGCCTCTTCTGTGATATTCTTCGGTTTGTTGAACCTTGGTAGTTTCTTTGTTGTTTCTGTAGATTACGAGGGACTACACGTTTCTGGACTATATCCTTGGAGGATGCCAGCTTATGTTCACTGTAAGTATGCAAACAACAATCATTATATAATGTACAATATATAATGTACAATAATGTACAATAGTACATTATTTAGTACAATCATTTGACTCTACAATCATTTGTTTGCATCCATATTTAAAGTTGCACTGTGTAGAATTTAAGGAATGGACTTGGCAGAAATGGAAAATATTATTAATAAGTATGTTTTAATAAGTGTATAATCCAATGAAAATAAGAATTGTTGCGTTGGTGTTACCTTAGAATGAGCTTATATACAGTATACAGTACAAAGGGAGTGAGTACGCTTGATGGACACTGCCATGTTGCACCGCCATGTTTCTTGTACAGTAGCCCAGAATGGACAAACCAGACACTGGTTCTAGAGAGGTCCTTTTGCGTTTTCTGTGAGTTTCGCGGCCACCATCTCTTCCACGGAGGCCTCCATGTTGCACCGCCATGAGGAGGGGTATTCAGTTGGTTGCGATCTGGAACCGCACCATTAGATGCCACTAAATTCTACACTCTCAGTCTCAACTTATTTTCAAAGCTGAGTTTACAGAGTTGCTCACACATTGTTGAACTCGGAACGACAGCACAAATGGCGATCTCACGGTTCCTTTGATGCATGCATGCAGATGAAGATAATCCTTCAATATTCAATATCTAATCAATATTCATATTACCAATATGTGTGATGTCAAGTCAGAATGTGAAACCGTTTTGATAAAATAAGGTTATAAATTAACCCAGACTACACCGTCTTCGCATGGGAAGAGAAAAAATCACCCAAAGCACCCAAAAAGAAGAGCTGACGTAACTCCCGTAAAACCGGACGACAACAAATAAACGCCAGAAGCAAGAAATTTCTCTTCTCCGTGAAAACATATAATCTCTGTGTTGTTATGGATTATGAGAAGAGGGCTCTCAATCATATTGTAGAACTGGCAGCCGGCAACGGCGGGCAGCAGATGGCGGGTGCTTCCAGAAAACTGCAATTCCCAAAATGCAAATGGCTGGGAATGGACCCCGGCATTTGCATTCTGGGATTTGCTGTTTTCTGGTGATAGGTTCGAAAGGTGAAAGATCTGAAAGGTGCCACTTTCTTAAAACTATCATTGTTATAAAACAATAAATGCAGGAAATGGGAATGTTGAGAAGTTACAGAATAATAGAAGGATCATGCTACAATACTAATGAAAAATAACGAAAAGTTAAAGTGAACATTGCATTATGTATTTTCCAATATTTGTATAAATGAATGATTCAAATAAATATTAACGAAAAATATCCATAACATACTTAGGGAGAGTATCATATATTGTGTTATTTATATTACGTGTTATTTTTTATACTCTACACAATTTACACACTCTAATTTTATTTTATTTTGGTTTGTTTTTCTTGTTTTAGTGACTCATCTTATCTTGTACTGTTCTATTCATATCATATATAATGGATAAAGTTAAGCATGTCAGTCCTGCAAGTTTGTTCCCTGAGGGTAAGCTAAACAATTGACAATGACAGGTTGTCTACTGCAGTGGTAAGATATTTTTTTTTCAGCTGAGGACTGAGTATGTGGCTAGAATGTGATGTGGGACGTTGAGTGCTTCATATTTACTTTAGACAGACAGACGGACAGACTGACAGACGGATAGACAGCTCCCTTATTAATCCCTGGAGGGAAGCTGCAGATCAGGCAGATTTACATCCACTATTGCTGCAACAGTTCAGTGTTCCTCCTTCCTTCCTCCCCTCGTGCCCCCAGCCGTTGAGCCTTTCCATCTTCCCCTCTCTTTGACTCCGCCATTGCTCTCCAGTTCCACCACTGCTCTGTAATCCTCCGTCAGAAAAATGTGTCTTCCACACAGACTAAGGAGGCAGTTACAATGAGGCCATAATGTCCTCACTTTGCCAAAATATCCTCACTACAAAGGTCCCAACTTCAGACTGGTCCTCACAAACAGGCCCAGAGTGGCTAATCGGAAGAAGGGGGAAGATTCCCGGTGGGCCACTGGTTGATGGGCCGGTGACAAGGCAATGATTACAATTTTGCGCTGCTGCGACTTCTGACCAAGCTCTCTGTGTACATTCTCTCACACACACACACACTGCTGCTGACACGCCCCCGTTGGATAAAAACCAGCGCTGACACTGGATGTTGATAGGGCATGAGAGCAGCCCTCCAGATCCTGAAAGACTGAAAGCTACGGAAGATTATTGCATTCATTAGGGGAACAAAAAAATTCTGACGTTTTTCACGTGATAAACATCACGTTATAATGGGTGTTCGTCCGGAACTCCCAAGGGTGAGCGGCTGATCGCTTCCTCGCAATGAGGTGAGAGTTAGGGATCGTCGGTGCTTTTTGGTCATATGAATGAGAATGGGGCTGAACGATTTGGGAAAATAATTGAATTGCGATATTTAAGACCAATAGTGTGTACAGTTTCATTCCACACTCACTTGTTTCGTTCCATTAGGAGACATCAAATAAATTAAAAAACACACTGTTTTGGCGCAACAATCAGCGGCACTGTGGTGCGCACATCGTCGAAACCATCGGAGACTGAGATAGATCGCTCCCTCTCCGATTTTTCCTTTTTTTCTATAGAAAGCGCCAGCCCTGTACAGCCCCATTGATTAGATTGTGTAACATTAAAAAAAACCACTTTCTTTTTATCGCAGGCTTTGCGATTTGAAAATTGCAATTGAGAATTGATTATTTGAAAAAATATCGTTAATAAGTCTTTACTTCTGAGATCTAATTTACATGTTGCACAGCGTTTTAATTTCAAAATAACAGCTGTTTTTTATTTACATTTTTTTTAAAGTTCAATATCTTTTTTGTTAAAGGAGCACTCAAACTGGGTCTATTTAATTAAAGGATCTAGTCTTTGGCCTTTGGCCTTTTGATTTAAAAATAAAGGTTAACTTTTTAAACTTTTATTTTTAGATCTACAGTAAAAGCTGTGCAACTTAGTTAATGTCCTCATATTACCAAGTCCGAGCGTTATTGAACATGGAAATTTCAATAGAAAAGTATTTTATTGTTTTCAGATTTCTTAATGATTCCTGTCAAACCCATGCACGCTGAAAAAAATTATAGAGGTTGCACAATGGGTGTTCAAGGCTAAAGAGCTCAAACTGTCAATTTTACCGTAACACACTCTGGCCCTGCTCACAAGTATAGTAAAACAAGCACGTACACAGATGCAGGTCTCTTACATTAGCTTTGGTATTGAGAGGCATGTTCCGACGCGTTCCCCCTGCTAAAGCGCGTGGGAAAGATTTCCTTTTTGCCATCTGCGAGCTGCGCTGCTGGATCGCAATCATTTACATACAGAGTGGAAAGATAGACGTGAAATGCAAAACAAAAGACGCACTGGGAAAAGGTGTACTACTACTGCTGAAAAAAAAAAAGAATAAGAGACGGGAAAAGGGGTGGATGTAACAGTAGTGGATGTTTTTGTCGTGTAAAGAAAGAGCGATTGAATCAGCGGTCGAGGAAAACAAATGTGGAGGATTGTTGCAGGAGTAAAAACAGTCTGAGAGAGAGTGGGATGGATAATGGTGAGAAAGACAAAGGGACAGAGAAGGGGGGAGGGGGTCAAAGGGAGAGAGAGGGAGAGAATAGGGGATCTTGAATCGAGAGACTATTTTTGTCTCTTGATGGGAAAGCTCAGCTCGAGTGTCCCTGGTGATCTCACACCTTTGTGTGTAACTGAGCGAGAGAGGAGTGCGTCACAATATTCTGCACACACACACGCACACACGCACATGCACACACACACATGCACATACACACACATATACACACAGGCTTTGTATTACTGAACGGGGCTGTAATGTTCAACAGAGCTAAAACATGATTTTCCTGCTGGCAAAGCACAGCATTCAGAGTAGCTCACTGTCAGTTTAACACACACACACACACACACACACACACATACACACACACACACACACACACACACACACACACACACACACACACACACAAATGTGCACGCAATCCATGCTCACTGTGGATTCAACGAAATTTCCAAACGCTCGCTACCTTCTTTTCTCTCGTTCTCTAATTCTGTTTCTTCCTCTCAGTATCTCCCCTTCTCATTTGCTCTCTCCCTCCTCCAGTCTCTCTGATTCTCTCATCAATCAATGGAATCGTGCCTGTACATGGGTGTCTGTACATCAATGAGGGTAGAAGCGATCACATCCAAGAAAGACTAAAGCCGCGTCAACACATTAATGATGGAACACAGGGTTCCGAAGAACCACAAAATGTTGGAGCCGCAGTTTCATGGTTCGCTAGAATATTTTTCTGTTGCATCAACTGCATGTTTTCAAATTCCAAGTTCCAAGTTCCTCGTAGAAAATCTCACATGGGTGTCACAGGGGGGAGTCCGGGCCCTCGGAACCACCCTGGCCCTTCCCTAGTGGTCAAAGTGATGGAAGTCATGGCGTCCGGTCTCCTAAGCAACTCTTATCATGAAACTGGCAGATGATGACGGCCAACTTGGCCGAGGGACCAAACTTTAAAAGTCTGCTCCAAACGGTCTTCTAACCTATCTTTGAGAGCTTAACAAAGTCCTCCTGGGGACTCTGCTGTCCCTCTGAGAACTTCTTAAAACATTGATGTTTTCTTCCTTCTTCACAAAGTGACTGGCAGCAGTACGCAAAATACATTTGCTAGTACTTGGCTGGAAACCCAAAAAGAAAGAGCTCTGGGAGTTGTGGTGTTGCGGTAGATAGAAGTAGAACCCTTAATTGGGACTGGGCGATATATCGACAGAATATCAATGTTGTCATGTCAGACGATAAATCTGGGATTTTGGTTATCAGGATATTGTTAAGTCAAAGTCAAAGTGAACTTTATTGTCATTCAGACCATACAACAAAGAGTGCACAGCAGAACAAAATTGTGTTTCTCCAGGCTCAATGTGCAAATATAGACATAAAATGCAAATACACGTTGCACAACAACAAATAGACATAATAGACAGCATAGACAGACAGCACAATACATATACAGTAAAGACATTTCACAGTGCTTGGATTATTGCAAAGTAATGTAAAGTTGACACTGGTAAATATAAATAAAGTGCTCGTGTGATGAAAGTCTTGATTTGTTGCACAACAGTAGCAGCATTAAAGGGAATGGAGTAGCCCGTGGGAAAAAACTCTGAGTGAATCTGGCAGTCTGGCCGCGCAGACTGCAGTGGCATTTAAATGTTGTTTTTGAGGCTATATTACAGTAAAGTAATGCAATTTTTTTCATGGACTTTTCCAGCTGTTCTAATCAATACCATGAGCCAACTGGCTATTATAATATATCAGAAATATTATATCTCCCAGCCCTAGCCTTTTTCTTTTTTTTTTTTTTTCTTTTTTTTTTTAGCAAATCTGTGTCCCATTATATCCAGTTTCAGCCATTTAATTTATTGTGCCTTGGTACTCTAACCTCACTCCAGAAGACATTTTACTCTTATGGCAGCAGGTAGGAGCCAAATCCTTAAAATACACTTGCACACATGTGTGCACACATGAGATGCTGCTCTTTGTGGAGCCTATTGTTTTTGCCTCATCGCTGTCTCACATTATGCTTTAGAGCAAATAGAACATTTGTGTTGCCATAGTTACATCTTGTGCTGTTGAGGGTGTCTGTGCAGCCAAATAAATGGGGGAGAGAGAGAGAGAGAGAGAGAGAATATTGAAAAGAGAGGTGTGGAGAGTATTGCAATTAGAAATCTTCCGGTTGGCGTCACTGAATCTAGAGAAGCTTTATTTAGTGATTTTTTTTTTTTTTTTTTTTTTTTGCATCTTTATTTTGCCAGGTTAGTCTCTATTGAAATTGGAGGCAGATGATCCACTGTGGCGACCCCTAACGGGAGCAGCCGAAAGAAGAAGACTCTATTGAAATTCAGAATATCTCTTTTACAAGAGAAACGTGGCAAAGATGAAAAAATGTGATGAAAACAACATTTACACCTTCAAACAGGGAAAAGATCATACAGAGGAAGTGTAAACCTTCGGAGGTAAAACAATTTGATTTATAGAACCCAACACAGTGCTCCACATGAACCAATACAATGGAAGCCTTCTGCTCGGCATTGAATCAGAATCTATGCAAAATCGTGCCTGAATTAATAGTCGAGGGGTATTACGACATCAATCAGCCTGAATCAAATGCTTCCCCCCCCCCCAGCACTACCTGGGAGCAAGGTGTGTAAAAGCTCTCAAACCCAATGGAGTCCTCGTCAAAAAACGTAGTTTCAGAATTGGCATCTCACTTATTTTCAGTGTGATTTCCAATGACATTATACAGTAAGTGCTCTGTCCCTGGAATACCTGCGTGGAGGGTGGGGTTGAAGAAATGTCATGGCATTTGACTATCATGCTTGTGCAATTCTATTGGCTTTTTGACTTGCTATTGAAAAAAACGTCTGTTTTCATCATTTCCACAGAAGTTGTCAAATCTTGACAATTCTCCCTCGTATCACGGGTAGCTTCGTATAAGACCTCAAAACATCAGCTTCTACGTAGATACAGATGTGTCTGAGATTCAGATGTGTCTGTATTTCACGGGAACATGCTCGAGGCCTCAGAGTGCGTTGTGCACTTCGGTATCAAATAAGCACTCTCTACATTTTAGCCGACGCTCTGTCTCTCGGATGAGTGGAAGTCAATAATGGGAAAGCAGCTGAAGTGCCTGTTAGCAGGGCAGCGACTGTACTGCCCGGCTGCTGCGGTGAACCGTCACATTTGGAACTAGTCAAAGGCTGTTCCCAGCTTCCACAGCGCTAGACTGTGTGTGTGTGTGTGTGTGTGTGTGTGTGTGTGTGTGTGTGTGTGTGTGTGTGTGTGTGTGTGTGTGTGTGTGTGTGTGTGTGTGTGTGTGTGTGTGCGCGTGTGAGAAAGAGATGGGTGTCAACAGTCATCAGTGGCAATCCATAAGATTGTCTGTGTTGGGTGGATTCCACTACGTCCCAGAATTCTTTGTTCACGTTCATCCATATTGCCAGTTTGCTGAGCATACTGTATGTGGCTATGCTAGATGACTTTAAGTTCTTACGCATTGTAAGAGCTGTCTTACAATTGTTGCAATTTTGCCAGGAAAGGCGGACCCCGCCACCAGCAATGGAAACAGCATATACTGTACAGGAGCACATCCATAGTTCAAATACCCTAAATAGCTGTTTCTTTTTTTTCTTTTTTTTAACCTGTTCTGTCAGCAGGCTGGGCATACAACACAGAGTATTTGTATTCCGTTGCATCCAAGAGTCTGCAACTGGAGTTCAAATTCTCAACTTGCAAAGCCACTCTTTATTCTTTTTCATCAAGAACTGCTTGAAAGAACTGTTTTTTGGACGACCTGTGGGATAACAAGAGCACAGCATTTCTAAATAGCTGTTTCTCGCGAAGTGGCAGCTCAATAAAGTATTAAATATGTGATTTTTTAAACAAAATAATCGTACGGATTTGCACTTTAATGGTTGTGTGCAGACTATGTGAATTGAATAACACCAGTAGCAGTTTTGTTTAAATGGCTCTTCGTGGTGATAGAGTGACAGAGCAGCGTAAACATCATCGATGCTCTCTGTCTTCGCGTGGCTTGGCTCGTAACGAGTGCCGCTTTCGGCGGAACGCGAACTGTTGGCAGCTCCACCGGTGACGGGAGAAGCGCTTAGAGGCGGAATGGGAAAATGGGAACTCTTAAATCCTCGCCGCTCTTCCCTCATTTTCGGCTAATCTCCTGCCTTTTGTCACAGACCTACAGTTCTTTCAAGGTTGCACGTACACACCCAAGCACACACGCACTTATACTTCTTTCATAGAGGCTCCTGTATAGGCAGATTTAGGGACACACATGTAGCAACATGCAAGTGGACACACACGCACAGACACACACACACACACACACACACACACACACACACACACACACACACACACACACACACACACACCAACAGATTAACACTCATACACTACACATAGACACTTTTCCATGTGCAATAATTTCACAATCTAGAGAACACATACAGTACATCCCCAAAATGCCCACATGTTTTCATATACAAAACCTTTACACAGTAGGACTTGCATAGTTATCCACTCTGACTAACTCACACAAACACACACATACACACACACACACACACACACGCACACATAGACGACAGTTTTCACTCATACACCATAGTACTTATCACATCTTATAAATATATATACACATACGCACACACAAAGATCACACAGATCACACATACACACACACACACACACACACACACACACACACACACACACACAAAGACACATTCTGATCCCACACAAACACAGGAGCTGTTCAGCGGTGTTCCATCAGACTTAGTGCGGCTCTAATCCTAATCTCCAGAAAAGTGGAAATCTTTTTTCTTTTTTTCTCTTTCCGAGGGGCCTGTAGGGGCTCGGGGAAGCAGTGACGCTTCTCCCCTGAACGTGCTAACACAAAGAGACAGTCCCGCTAAGTCTAACGTGGCATTTGCGGAAAGCCTCCGTTTCGACATGAAGATGCTCACGATTTCTGGCGCGCGAAAGAGGAAAAAAAAAGGGGATTGAGACACGAGCAGAGGTTTCAGGCGACAGTTTCGGGAGTGTAGGAAATGTGAGAACAGAGGGACATACCTTAGCAGTCCACAGGAGGTGCCTTTGTGAGGCCTGACCTGATTATCAGGTGGGGGATTTAATAAGTAAGACAAGAAATCCATCCCAAAACAAAATAACCTTCATTGTCGTAATGTCCTGATAGCACCATAAATTGCGCATCAGTTGCAATGGCTGTCTGCCCTGTCTCAACAACTGATGCACAGAAGATGTCGCACTCATGATATGACCGCACAAACACACCCATAAAGTGTACCCCGCTTCAGCATTTCGAAATTGGTGTAAATGACACGCGTGTGTCTGTCTGTCTGTGTGTGTGTGTGTGTGTGTGTTCTGCTATGTCTGTTTTGTTGCACCCACTGCCAGCCTGGATTCAGGAATGACATGGAAATTGATTAATGTCATCTGCGAATGTGTTCACCATCACTGTCACCGTCACCCGTCTCGAGGAGGAATGCATCGCAGTGTGTGGCAGACTGTCGCTCTGTGAAACCCAGGGCGCAGTGAAATGTAGATGAGGAGGGATGGAGGAAGATATCACTACTGAAGGTGAAATCGAATGATTGGAGGAATAAGGAAAATCCAATTCGCCCCCTGTTCGACAGTGTGCCAATTTATGCCGACAGACCTGTGCAGTATCAACCTTTAATGTTAATATTCAATATTAACATTGAATGTATAATATAATTCAATATGTTAAATGGATCAGTTCAATCACACAGTGGGGTCCCCAGGTCCTAAAAGTCTTTCTTTCAGTTTTTACAAAAAATAGGCCTTGAGCGTCACCAAACAGTCTTAAACATGAATAATATATAGAAATAATTTCTAAATAATTAAAAAGAAATGTAATCGAAGATTATAATGATGTTATATTTAATATTTAACACCAAATGATTTATCATCGTAAATATGAAACTTCATCCCAGCCATGTCTTATCCAATTCGATTGTACAATTATATTAAAGAAACGCTAGAAGCTCCCTTCTACAGCGACACAGTAACATTTCCAGAGTTCACACCCACATTTCTTGACAAATTTCTGATTTCCGATGACTTCTAATGCTCCCAAATATTTTGAAAATATTATGAAACTAATAATAATTAAATAACAATAATAATAATAATAATAATACAATATAAAACATTAAAAGAATACAAACATAAATGATAAAGTAATAAATCAATAACCAATTTATTTTACTATAAATATATAATACTTATTATGCTTCCGAAAACGTATATTAGTACGTAAATTCCATATGCGGCAAGCAAGGCACAGATCAACCCAAAGCTAGAACAAGTTTGCACCTCCACCAGTACCAGGACTTTATTTTTGGGTGGGGGGGTCATATCCACGTGTATGCATGAAAAAAAATCAGGAGCAAAACACGACCTTACCCCCGATCTGTCACCTTTCCTTCATCTATCTGTCAGCCTGGTTCCCTTTTTCTCTCCTTGCTCACTGCTCTGTTCTCTCTGAACCCGCTTCTCACCCAGGTTTCTACAAGGGTCTCACACACACACACACACACACACACACACACACACACACACACACACACACACACACACACCATGCAGTTCTCTCTCCTCCGGTACCGTCACTCTCCCCGACTGGACCAGATAGATGTTGATTTTATAACACTACTGATAGAGAACAAGAAAGAAAAAGAGAAAGAGAGAGAGAGGGAGCGATAGAGAGGGAGGGAGAGAGGTTGTCATGACAATCCGATCGCTCAAGGGCGGGAAGAACTGATGTTGTGTTGTTTTGTTGTCGGCGCACAGGTCTCTGCTTTCCGCCCAAGGAAAAAGCATGTCAGTTTGAATGCGGTATTTTGTTAGTGTGTGTGTGTGTGTGTGTGTGTGTGTGTGTGTGTGTGTGTGTGTGTGTGTGTGTGTGTGTGTGTGTGTGTGTGTGTGTGTGTGTGTGTGTGGTGTGTGTGTGTGTGTGTGTGTGTGTGTGTGCGCGCGTGCATGTTTATGCATGTGTGTGTATGTCTGTTTCTGTCTGTCATTGTACTGCTATTGCTGCAAATGGATTCAAGGTCTCCCCGCAGCCATGTATTATAAAAGTGCAGGTCTTCAGGGTTCAAGGTAATGGCTGCTTAACATGGACTTTTAAGGTGATTCTTTTTTTTTGACGATAACACGTCGGTCGCTCCAAAAAGCTTTTCCTGGAATCAAGGAGAAACAGAAGGTGTTTTTTTCTCTGAGCTGCCATTCATTGACAAATGTTTTATTATTTTTTTATTATTTTGCATTGAATAGGGTTATTGGCTTTGACTGGAAACCCCGGATCGTAAAAATACAAGACATAAAAAAAGAGTTCATTTTCTCAACCGCAACGTATTGTTTCAGTGCAAGAATAAATAAAAACAGCAAATTGGGGTCGCAAACTTTTCCAAGCGATATTATTCTCACATTCAGAGACATTATTTACATTTGTAATCTGTTTCATTACTCTGTGTGTGTGTGTGTGTGTGTGTGTGTGTGTGTGTGTGTGTGTGTGTGTGTGTGTGTGTGTGTGTGTGTGTGTGTGTGTGTGTGTGTGTGTGTGTGTGTGCTTGCTTGCATGCGTGCGTGCGTGCGTGTGCGGCCACCTATTTTATTGATAAAGCATTAATTATGGGTTTTATTTTCATTTCAGCATTCAGATAAAATCAGGAGAGACCAAAATTAAATGGCAAAATTATCTATTACAAAAAAATATTAACACACACTTTTCACATGATCACGCGGGTTAAAAGGATGATAAGGATCGTCCATCCAACCTGTTATTTCCCAAATGTTAATTAGTTTTTTCGGAAATAATAATCTTATTTCAATACATGGCAAATATCAAAACAATCTATATCTCAAAACACTCTTAACACTTCATACGCGTTGAGAACAATATTAATGCAACAAGGGGAAAATAATGTGCTTTTTAATTTATGACACATATGTAATATTGAATTGCCTTTGCTAAAGAGTGTATTCTCTGTCTCCTGATAGGTTGGTATAGACTTCACTGCGTCCAATGGGAATCCTCGAGAGCCGTCCTCTCTTCACTACATAAACCCTTTGGGCAGCAACGAATACCTGGCGGCCATCTTGGCTGTGGGCCAAATCATACAGGACTATGACACGTAAGTACACGCCGGCAGCCATCTTGTTTTTCCAACAAATAGGAGTGCAATGGCATACTAGCAAACTGTTTAGTACGCCAAATTGTTGTTTTGAATGTCCGATACCATAATATGCAAAGGATGACATGCTACATCTGGCAAAATATCGTAGTATGCAACATCCCACTAAGCACTGTGAGGGCAAGATGCTGGAAAACGTTTCTCACTACTGTCGCGGCTGTATGACGACGTGGCATCGCCGAAAAGTGAAATAGCTTCACAAAAAAGCATGTCCTCACTTTACGACCAAGTTCCGTTCCTCGGACCAGGTCGTTAAGCGAATTGGTCGATAAGGGTTAGGATTAGGGTTAGGGTTAGGGACCCGTGTTATTTCACGGTAAAGGGGGCGTTGCCATTGCGAACGCTAGTGTAGTGAATACTGACAGACTGCGGGAACGAGACTGAGAACGATGATGAGATGAGATGTATACAGTGTATACAGTGTATATAGTATATATAGACAGCGTAGAATACAGACTGGTCAGAGAGCTGTTCGTAAGTCCCAACGGTCGTTAAACACGCAGGTGGTTAAGTGAGGAGTACCTGTAAAAGTATCTTGTTCTTGCTTCGACTACAACTGATTCTGCTTTAGAATGTGAAATAGAGTGAAATCTGTTGGTGTCGTAACTTGGAATTAAAGCTAAATTAGTGAATCCTTTTGTTGATTAAATATTTGTATTAAATTCAATTTAGCTAGCTTAGCTCTTTTGATAATTGCTCACACCTACAGATGCCTAACCTTCTTGACAGTTTTTTATTTTTAATGTGCTTTTCCTCGCGAGTGTTTTCTCACAATGTGTTTTTTTGGAAACGTGTTTTGTAGTTTTTCCTTCCATGAAAACAAAACAACTTGGCTCGTCAGGGGTCCCGCGGGTCTCCAGACGCAACTGCTCTGTGTTTGTCTAACTCTAATTCCAACGCTAATGGCATAAACGACATTTCAATTGCTTCTCTCATGAAAACATGGCACTTTTTAGCCTTCCATGATCATACATGTATCTATAGTATCTCCTAACAGTGTGTGTCAAACACCGAAAAGCGGGGTTTCCAATGTTAAATCTCCTGTTCATGGATTCATTTCAGGTTCGGGAAAGTCAATTTCAATGCTAATAGCAATAACTGTAAAAGTTATCATTTCACGGCTCTGTGAAATACTTGATTCTGATGGGTCAATAGCGGTAATCAGTGATCTCTTATTTCTGAATAAAGAATTAAGACCTAGCTACATTGTTGTGAACTGTTTTCTTAGCCGAAGCTCTTAAACTAGGTGTACTAGTTATAAAATCATTTAGAAAAATAATGTCTCAATGTTTTCTTTTTATTTAGTAAGTACCCGTGTCATAAACCCGCTAATGTGCAGACGAGCATTATCGCAAAATACGCCCCTTCAGAGCGATACAAGATATGATCACTCTGCCACTCTGGGTTTATTTGATGGTAATGACTACACATTGTCCCACACAGTCTACCACAAATTTTCATTGTATGCACAGGTAGGCTGTTTGATTCTAAATGGAGCCTGTTGAGTCTGTGACGGAGGAAAAAAAAGTTCAACTCGCCCTATTATGTGTTGTCATGGTTTCCTCAGAGACAAAATGTTTCCTGCACTCGGATTCGGAGCCCAACTCCCGCCAGACTGGAAGGTATTTAAGTGTGTGTGTGTGTGTGTGTGTGTGTGTGTGTGTGTGTGTGTGTGTGTGTGTGTGTGTGTGTGTGTGTGTGTGTGTGCGTGCGTGTGTGCGTGTGCGTGTGCGTGTGTGTGTGTGTGTGTTTGTGTGTGTGGCTGGGATGGTATGAATTGTTTCTTACCGCAGTGAAAACATGACACTTTTTTCCTTGTTTTTTTTTTCAGTTTTTTCAACAGGATAAAACAGAAGCTTACAAAGATGAACATGGATAACATTTCAATAAGGAATTATAAATAAGGGGAATCATTAATATATATTTTATATATCATATAACATATATATATATATGTTTATATATATATATAACATACGTATGTACATATAACATATGTACATATGTTTAATGGATTGTCCCTCCACAGTGTCGTCACGTCCTATTTAGACAGTTAGTCCTCGTTGGACCAGAGTTCCATAGTCCTGGTTGGACCACAATCCTATAGTCCTGGCGTGGTATTGTGGTAATGTAATTATTATCACAGCCCTATGTATTTGTGTCTGTTAATGACAGAAATTAAATGTATTTTACACGCATTGAACATACTGTATGTATACCAACACACATTGTGTGTTTTATCAACCCATCTGTGTTGCCATGGCACTGAGCCGATGAAAAGGACAAAGGAGAGGGAAAAGATGGCAAAAACGGTAGCGAGACAGAGATGGCGAGTGATAGTAGAGGAGTGGCGTAGAAAAGAGAGAGTGGGAGAATTACTGGAGTGAACAGAGTATTTCCCCACGATGAGATCTGAGCAAAAAGAAAGCGTGTGATAGAGGTGAGAGAGAGAAAGAGAGAGAGAGAGAGAGAGAGAGAGAGAGAGAGAGAGAGAGAAAGGAGGGAAACTGAATGGATCAACAGGAGGAGGTAGAAGCGACGTGTAGGTGGAGGGAACGGGAAAGAAAGAGACATTTATTCGTAAATGCACCCACTCACACAAATATGTGCACACATACAAACATAAGCAGTGCAATTTGTTTACACACAAGCCGCGTTATTTTCACACATGGATGCCCAATTTTACTCCATTCAAACGGAAACACAACATTCTCCGGTAATGAACAAACAGAAATACAAACAGACAAATGAATTACAGTAAAATACTGGTTCGTTGCCATGGGGAAGAAGTTAATCATTTTTGGGTTATTTCCAGGATAGCCACTGTAGTCTGTTCTGTCTTGAATGTAATTGATAGTCAATCATAACCTGTGACCATAAGCTCAGTCACGTTGTTCCCCTTTCTAGCTTACGATGCCTAAAGGTTTGGTGTTTCCCCCAAATCCAGCAAATGGAAGTCCGACCAAGACAAGCTGATGGTTGCAGATCATGTCAAGGTTTTAGGAATAAGTTGACCGTCTCTGTCTGTTTCCTCAGGTGTCACATGAGTTCGCCATCAACTTTAACCCCACCAACCCCTTCTGCTCAGGTAAGCCATCCATGTGGCTGTTACAGGTGTTACTCTTTGCTTTGTTGATTTTTTTTTTCTTTCTTTCTTGCAGAGATGTTATCAAATCTAGTGTAAAAGACATGTCATTACCAAATCTCCCGCGGTAAACAGGTGCTAGACTCATTTCCTACTTCCCATCCTGCTGAGTCTGAGTACACAACGACTTCCCACTTGACCCGTGTCCTTTTGCTGAGGATGCACTGCTACACCGCACACCCATTCACATTGTGGCACATCAGATGTATGTGCTAACTTTGCTATAAGCAGGTCATGTTTGATTTCTGAAGGCATTTTCAACATTTGGTTACACTTTATTCAGATATTCTGAAGTCCAGTAGAGACATGGCTTAGCAGCAGGACCAGGTTAGTGCGGTGGCCCGGAGAGCTCAACGCACTGCAACTTAAGAAAACACGTGCAAATCGACAAAACACAAATGCAAAAGCCACAACATAACTGCAACTTAAGAAAACATGTGCAAATAGACAAAAACACAAATGCAAATTAAGAAAACATCTTCACTGATATGACAACACGTGCAGAAAACGTGCTGAAAAAATCCAGACGCGTCGAACGAACTGCATACCAAAAGGCTTTGCAAATTCGAAAAGCGCAACAGCATTAATGGAAAACACAAATATTACGGAAGTGAGCCACACCGGACGCACGGATTTATCTGCAATAAAATATAACAAAACTAAATTATTTTGTGTCTTTGTCTTTGAGAATTTTGTGTCTAATTACAGACACAAAATCATTTGGTTTAATATATTTTATTGCAGATAAATCTGTGCATCCAGTGTGGCTCATTTCCGTAATGTGGTTTTTGCGTTTGTGATTTCCATTAATGCCGTTGTGTTTTTCGTTTTGCAAAGCGTTTTGGTATGCAGTTCGTTCGACACGTCTGGATTTGCAGCGCGTTTTCTAAATGCTGCGCATGCTAGAGGGGATAAGACCCCCGACTATGTTTCCACAAACATGGCTGGAGCTTACATAGCCATCCCCCTCCCCCACCTGGACAGTCTGACCACCTCTCACTGTTCCTACTCTCCAAGTACACACCACTCATCCAACATGTGCAACCCTCAGTCAGGAGAGTTCAAGTATGGCCAGAGGGGGCAGACTGTGTCCTACAGCACCAGTTCCAACACAACGACTGGAGAATGCTTGCCACCCTGGACTCCCACACAGACATTGACTCCTATTCCGCCTGCGTTCTGGACTACATCAATTCTAATTTCAACAGTGTCACCACCCTCAAACAGAACACAACATTCCCCAACCAGAAGCCGTGGATGAACAGACAGGGTCCACGTACTGCTGAAAGCACATCGCATCGGCTTCAGATTAGGTGACACGCAGGCCAAAAAGGGGCATTAAGAGAGCCAAGCACAGCCACAAACTAAGGATCAAGGAGCACTTTTACAACAATTCCGACCCCAACACATGTGGCAAGGCATCGAGGCCGTCACGGATTACAAACCCACCAACACCAACCCCCCAACCAGCGACACCTCCCTCCCTGATGAGCTCAACAACTTCTATGCTTGCTTGGACAGAGACAACCAGGAGGCAGCCACCAAGGCTGTGATCTCTGCAGACCACCAGCCCCTCACACTCTCCCCCACCGAGGTACGTGCTACACTGAGCAAGATCAAAGCACGTAAGGCTGCCGGCCCTAATGGTATCCCTGGACGTGTGCTCAGGGCCTGCGCTGGGAAGCTGACTGAGGTCCTGACTGACATCTTCAACCTTTCACTGGCCCAAACAGCTGTCCCCATGTGCTTCAAATCCACCACCACCGTCCTGGTACCAGAAAAAAGCTCTGCAGCGAGCCTAAACGACTTCTGCCCTGTTGCACTCATCCCCGCCACCACTCCGCCCTCTCCCACCTGGACAACAACAACACCTACGTGAGAATGCTGTTCATCAACTTCATCTCAGCATTCAACACCATCATCCCCTCCAGACTGGTCACCAAACTAGGCCTCAACATCAACCCCTCCCTAGGCAACTGGATACTGGAAAACTGCCCAACGCATCACCAGCACTCCACTCCCCACGATTGAGGCTCTCCAGCACAAGCAGTGTCTGTGGAGGGCGCGCAGCATCGCCAGATCTGTTAATACTGTATATATTGTAGCATATTCATACCCACTCTGTTAATACTGTTTAATACCGCTCTTAATGTATATACTTTAGTGCATCCATATCCATTCTGTAAATACTGTTAATACTGCTCATCATTCTCTTAATACTGTTCAGACTGTATATATTTTAGTGCATTCATATTCATTCTGTCAATACTGTTCATTATGTTCATGCTGTACATATTTTATATATCCATACCCACTACTGTTAACTCTATTTATATATTATTCATATACTTATATTTTATACACTCGCTGTACTATACTGCCTCTCTTGCACTTCTGGATAGATGCTAAACTGCATTTCGTTGTCTCATTACTTGAACTTTGTGTAAATCACAATATAGTTAAATATAATCAAGTCTAATGTGTTATCATATTGGTGAAGATGTTTTCTTAATTTGCTTGTGTTTTGTCTGTAGATGTGTTTCTTAAGTTGCATTGTGTTGAGCTCTCAGGGCCACTGTAGGTTATAGATGGTCACATTTAGGTATTATGTTAAAGATGGTTAATTTGGGGAATTAAGTTAGAGATGGTTTATTTGGGGAATTATGGGTTAGGGTTACATATTAGGTTAGAGATGAGTAAGGGTTAGGTATTAGGTTAGAGATGGGTTAGGTGTTAGATTAGAGATGGTCAAATTTAGGTATTGGGTTAGAAATGCTTAAATTTAGGTATTAGGTTACTGATTGTTAAGTCTAGGGTTGGGTTAGCGTTAGATGGTTAAGTTTAGGTAAAATGTGGTGGTTATGGTTAGGGTGAAAATATGGAAGGGTGCAAAATGAGATTTAGGGAGTCCCTGATGTGCAGCCAAGTTGATACTAAAGTAACATTGACTTGAAGATCATTTGTAATACTCAACTGAGAGTCAGTTGAGTATTACCTTTGGACTATCCAAGTTAAGTGTTCCATGAAACCTTTAAAGACTTTTTTGCAGGCAGAGGAACCTGTGTAGGCGAGGGTTGAGCCAACAACCGCATTTGCCGTTTTCTCTGCCCACTGAAAAAACTCCAATTATTCGATTATTCCAATAAAACACGCCTTTTGAATTTGTTAAGCATGACCTTGGCCTCCACATGTAGGTGGTTTTGGAGATGAGGATGCAATCTAAAATAATTTTTTTTTATCTATTTTCAAAGACCATACCGTACCATATTCAGTATGCACATTCCCAGATTAACAATAAACATGCAACTGTTAAAGTTATTATCTAGGACCTGCGCAAAGCAGCCATCATACAGAAAAGTAAACAACGAGCTGCAAATATGCAACACAAGACTTAAAGTACCTTTCACATTCAGCGGATTTCATAGTTCAATGAGTTAGGGATAGGGACTCTTCAATGGCTCTTTAAAGATACCAATGATTTCATCAGTCAGTGTCCCTTATCTGTGATCCGAAACCAAATCTCTGCACTGAATAACAATTTTCATCTGTGGGCCATCTTTATCTCCCATCATAACACTGTTATGTTTTCAGTTTGTCCATTGTATGAGTTTAAGATGTTTCCTCTCCCTGCATTTCCAGGTGTGGAGGGCATCGCCCGGGCCTATTCCGCCTGCCTCCCTCACATCCGTTTCTACGGCCCAACAAACTTTGCTCCCATCATCAACCACGTGGCGCGCTTCGCCACCCAAGCCCTGCAGCAGGAGAGAGCAGCGGTCAGTGACATTCTCATATGATATTTAGGATATCTTTCATGGATCAAATGCATCGCAGAGTGACGGTGGTTGAGGTCATCAACAAATCAGAGTGTTATTCAGATGTCCTCTGAGATGTTTTTTTGGTATGGTGCAATGCAAAATTCCAAACTAACCAAACTGTAATTTGAAAAATGACAATGCAGTCTTGCATTCACTTTACATTTCATTTATGTGTGCAAATTTTGGCCTTAAAATTAAAATATTAAAATTGAATATTTGGTATAATAAATAGATTGAAATATAATTTCTCATATATCATTTCCCAAAATGTTGATCATAAAGGGAAATTGATTGGCCTTACAATTTCATATTGTCATATTCTGAGGCATGAAATGTAAATGTATTTTGATTTTAAGATGAAATTTGTACACATACATAGTAATTGGAAAGTTAAATGCACAGTTGCATTGTTATCTCGCTAATTAGATTTCCTTTTTATTTTGCATGCAATATGTGATGCAATATTGTTGTCCATATTTTGGATGGTGGGCATTAATGGTTGATTGTATGCCAGATGAAAGATTTTGGGATGTTCAGGTGTATAGTTGGGTTTTCGCTAATGAGAGACAGGTTGTGGAGCCAGGGTGTTCGCCTCAGGTGACTCCACAGTGCAGAGTCCGTTTAGAAGTCCGTCGTCACTAATTAAAGCTGAGAACTCCTATTCCTACGAGAGGGCTTCAACGCTTAGTCCACACGAGTCACAACAGAAACTTGTCAAATTATCTCAAACCTCTGCATTAGTCTAGTCAAAACTGGACTAGCCGAGGCAGCCTATAAAGGTTAATGTTTTGCAAAACCCGGGAGCTTGTAGAATAGGATGTGAGAACCTGTAGAACAAACATCTGAACTTGTATATTGAATTTGAACTTATTTATTGAAATTTTCATTCACATGAAATATTCACACATCTGTGTTCTGAATTTGAAGTGACAGAAAACATTCACAAATGTGTGATTGGATATTTGGATGAATATACTTATATTTATGTGTTTTAGCCATTTTCCAGTGTAACTACAAATCTAGGATCTCAACCTCTCACATTTTTATTACAACCACAAATCTGTGATAAAAACTTCTCAAATTTGTCATTACAACTTCACAAAATGTAGATTCTGCGATCCTTGACTTTTTGCAACACTTCTAGTGAGTACTGGAACTGTCGATGCGCATGGGCGGTGCAGTAAGTCCTGACCAATCACAAGATACTACAACAATTTAGTCGGGACAAGATACTTTTTTTTGCACTGATAACAGCCTTGACGATTTGGGCTCATTTTGTGTTGTAATGACTCATTTCAGAGGTTGTAATCAAGGATTTGTGTTTGTAAATTAAAATTTGAGAGATTGTGATCCTAGATTTGTTGTTGTACTTGAAAATGGCTTAAAGTAAAAACAATATATAAGTATATTTATCCAAATATCAAATTACACATTTGTGATTTTTTTTTTTCTGATACTTCAAATTCACAACAGGTTAAATACACAAGTGCAGATCTTTGTTCTTCAGATTTTCACATCCTACTCTACAAGCTCTCGGGTTTTGAAACACGTTTACCTTCATAACAGCCGAGCCTTTGGCTGTTTAAACGAAAAGCAGCTTTGAGAAACCAAACCCACTACTGCCACTCAGCATATCATAAACTTTGGAAAAAATATATATATTTTCCGTATTGATTGTATTGATTTTCCACCAAGTCAATATATATGTCATCCTTTTCTGGACAGATACCACACACGCCTGTCCCGGAACAACATGTTGGTAATTCAGTATATGCAACAACTTCAAAATAAGATTTGAAATTCCAATCAGTAAAACAGGACATATTTGTTAAGCTATATTTGTTTGTATATTTAATATTTGTCCCTAATTGGCCTCAAATAAAAACTCACAGAGCATCACTGATAATTGCCAATTCAAAAAAACTTGCGATGGTGTCATTTTGATTGTCATCCTTACTCAAATTCCAGGAATACTTATTCCAGATTCTGAATCTGCTGAAAGTCTGAATCGTTCATCTTTGGCCACAAGTGCAACTAAAAATGCACAAAGTGTTTAAGTTGGTCATCGTCCGCTCAAAGACGCAGAATTTATGAAATAAGTGAGTGAAGCCATGCCTGGTCATCTGAAGCTCTGTGGCACTGGGAAATGAGTTTGCTGGAAACACGTTCAAATGTCCATTTCGCAGAAGGAAACAACCGATCGGCGGCGAAGCGATCGGCAGATGAAATGATTCCTTGGCATTGAGCTCACTTCGCTCTTTGAAAACTCGTGCATGTAGGTTGTGAATAGTTTTGCATGTTTTAATAATGCTCCCTGAACACACAACCTGCGTGGCTTCCTGAAGCTGCTTGTTCTGGGAACAAGCTCCAAGGCAAAGTGCTCGCAGAGCAGCTAGTGGCAGGTGAATAACAAGCTTCCCCGCTGCGCTGTGTGACAGGAAGAGGATCAGGCGTCCCGGGGTGAAACAGAGGTTTCCACGTGACAAATTAGGACGTCGACTGTTTATTAGATTATACTTGTTAAAGCGATCAGAAAGAGAGAGAGAGGAAACAAACTGCTGGGGATGCAGCAAAACTGGAGGGCAAGGTGTGTGTGTGTGTGTGTGTGTGTGTGTGTGTGTGTGTGTGTGTGTGTGTGTGTGTGTGTGTGTGTGTGTGTGTGTGTGTGTGTGTGTGTGTGTGTGTGTGTGTGTGTGTGTGTGTGTGTGTGCGTGTGTGTGCTGTTTTATTAGACAGTTTGCATTTTTTCACATCTTTTTTGCTCATTGGGAGTATGATCTTTGTAATAAATTGAAAAGATGACAATTCAATAACACATTTTTGGAACAAGTTAACAAATAACAAAAACCATTTTGGTCAATTAAAATCACTGCGTCTCATATCAAGACCGAAGATTGCCGATGCTTTATTTTTCAGGATCAGACAAAAAATCATAATAATACTCATCAAGCATCCATAGTCTTTTCACTTTGCCATTTTAGTCTTTACACTTACCACTGAAAGACCTCATCTCTTGTTATAAATATCGACCTAATCAGTCAGTCGATACTGACTTAGGGTTCGGGTTGTCTTAAATCTGATACCTCCACAGGTGATTCTGCATAAGTACTACGACCCACTCCCACTGAGGTCAGGCGTACCTGCAGTCATTAGATAAGACAATCCTCCTCTCCCTGCGCTTTTCCGGCTACATGAGGAATAAACGGAATAGCCAGGTATCATTACGCTCCCACAACGCTTTTTGTCCCTAATTGTACCCTGTCAGCGTGTGGAGAACAGACGGATAACGGAAGAAGAAAAAAAGACTCAAAGAACTGCACTGTTCTTTCAGCGACGAACAAAAAGCAAGAAGCACTTCCTTGTTTCATACTGTAGTTCAAAGGGTTTGAGTGTAGGCAGAGTGTAGAGACATGGCAGTGTGCGCGCGTGTGTGCGTGTGCGTGTGCGTGTGTGCGTGTGCGTGTGTGTGTGTGTGTGTGTGTGTGTGTGTGTGTGTGTGTGTGTGTGTGTGTCCTTGTCCTTGTATTTATGCGATTTTCTGCCTTGTGGCCTCTGTCTGCATGTCCCTGTCTGTCTGTGTCATAATGATTCACTAATGAGCACTGCTGTTAGCACATTAAAGAGACAGGCTTCAGAGCCCCCCGTCCCCAGTGTGTGTCTGTGTGTGTGTGCGTGTGTGTGTGTGTGTGTGTGTGTGTGTGTCTTGAGTTTGTGTGCGTATATATTGTAAATCAGGCATTGTTTCATTAATGAGTCATCTTTGTAGACTGAACCATCACCTTGTCTGCACATATTATGGGGTATTTTCTCACAATACATACCTAGCGGAGATAATCCTTTAATGTGTGTGTGTGTGTGTGTGTGTGTGTGTGTGTGTGTGTCCCTTCCACATTGTGATTTGCATGGACTGGCATAACATGCGGTTGCCGGGGGCTTTTATCATCTACACACAACCACATCAGACCTAGTGTGTGCATATCTGTGTGTATTCACCTGTGCTAAGGAGACAATGTAAGACACTGTGCGTGCTGAAGAAAATGTAGCTTTACGCAAAGAGATGGATGTGATTTTGGATGTAATAATCATTAAACAGGTAATTGTTTCATATTTCAAACATTATTGTATTTGTGTTAAAGGGGTATAATTATTTCCCCCCTCCCACAGTGCTTGGATCCACTCCTTCTTCAGAGTGTTCTTTTCTACCACCCCCACCCCCCAATTCCCTTTTATTCCTCTCCTCCTCCTCTGTCTTTCTTTAATGTACTGCACAGATGGTGGGATCTTTCAAACAAATGAATTTGTGGAATTTGACGCCACGCAGAAAAAGCTCAGCGGGGTTTCTCCTCCCCACGCCCTGCTCTAGATGTTTCTGTCCATATGCTAAAGTCATTGCTTCAGTCTGCTTGTCTCAGTGTTTCTCTATCTTCTCTATGTGGCTGGTTAAATCATCACATCATCATAAATCCTACTTCTCCATATTTCCTCTCTCTCACAAACTGTCTTCTTTTAATGCTCCTCGACATCAGTCCACCCAACTTCTCTCCTTCTTCCCTTTCTTTCCTCTTCTCTTCTGCCCTCCTTCCTCGCACCCTCTGCAGCAGTACTTCACTCTCCTCATCATCACAGACGGCGTCATCAGCGACATGGACGAGACGCGGCACGCCATCGTGCAGGCCGCTAAGCTGCCCATGTCCATCATCATCATCGGCGTTGGCAACGCGGACTTTGCCGCCATGGAGTTCCTGGATGGAGACGCCAGCGTCCTGAGGTCCAACACGGGCGAGGAGGCCGTCCGGGACATCGTGCAGTTCGTGCCCTTCAGGGACTTCCGAAACGTGAGTGGCAGGCCGAAAAAGAGAGAGGGAGGGACGGACAAACAGAAAGCCTACGGAATGCCGCATTAGTCGGAACATGGAAAAGCCCGACTTCTTACTTGAAAAGGTAAAATGGATTGTCCATTGAAGTCGGGATTCCAAGCGCTAGAGGGCTTCACGGGTCCCAAAATTCGGACCTTAATCCCTACTCCTCACTTAATGACCTACCTGTTCAACGACCTGTTTTACGACCAGCTCTCTGACCTGTCTGCATTGTACGCTGTGTACAATACCACGGCGTCTCAGCGTCAAGCATCTCATCACTCATAACCTTTATATATGTACTATATAGACTATATACATTTTATATACACTTTATATACTATATATACTATATACACTTTATATACTACATACACTTTATATACTATATACACTATGTATACTACGTGTATATATAGTATATACTATATACACTATATACATTTTATATACTATATCCACAATATATACTATCTACACTTCATATACTATATACACTATATATACTGTATATACTATATACACTTTATATACTATATACACTACACCTTATACACCTTATACACTATATACACTATATATACTATATACACCACATACACTATTTACACTATATACACTATTTACACTGTATACATCTCACCCCATCTCTTTCCCGCAGTCTGTCAGTATTCACTAGACTAGCGTTCGTAATGGCCACGCCCCCTTACCGTGAAATTACACGGGTCCTCGCTTATCCACCAATTTGCTTAACGACCTGGTCCTAGGAATGTAACTCAGTCGTTAAGTATTACCACCCCAATACATGTCCAAAGGGATCCGAGGCAGGACACGTCAATTAAAATTGATCCCAAAATACTGTTTTTCTGGCTTATCAACATATCAACCAGTACAACCTAGTCATATTCCACAGCACCTTCCACATGTTCCTCTCAGATCCACTCAGGTTTTACACATAAGGCGTTTTCAGACCAAACAGTTCTGGAGATTCCCTGAGGGGTACGAGAAACTCAGGCAGTCCCCGAGAACTAAATACTTTCAAGGGCTTTTTTTTTCTGGTTGCATTCGCACCGCCAGTAGGAACGCAAGCCAATGGGGTTCAAGCACTAGTTCCGTGTTCCTTGTTGTATTAAGTCCATAAACTTAAATTAATTATTTCACCTTATCAGTCCACCAAAATCTGTTTCTGAACACATTTAAGGATATAAATAAGCAATCCAGGTGCTGAATCTTCACTCATATTAGATCTACAAGACGTCATTTAAAAGTTTGTGTGATTTAAATTAACGTCGGAAAATGAAATGAAATAAATACATCTACAATAAAAACACTTTTTTTTTTATTATTTGTTGTTTCTTTTTTTTTATTGCCGCCAAATTGTTGGGTTGGGGTGCACTGAGGACAATCTGTCCCGGTCGAGGGTCGGTCCAAGTCAGTCGAGAGGTTGGTGCCGAAGAGCGGCGCTGTTTGTTTGTTTGTTTTTTTAACGTAGGTTTCAATGTTTTGGAAATACATTTTAAATGAACCGCTTTTTTTTGAGCTTAGGTTGTCGGTGGTTGTTAACCTTTTACACAGGTTTTTAAATATGGCGGCTGCTGGTGCTGCATCGGCTCGTGTGTTCGGCCAATCACCGTGCACTCACGTCACTGAAGGTTCCTCTTGTGCCGGTCAACTGCCCTGGAGTAGGAGCTCAAAAAAAAGTTTGTTCCCAGTTCCTGCAATGCGGACAGAAAAAGAAGGGAGGGTTCCTCCAAATGTTTTTAGAACTATGAAAAGGTTCCCTGGAGTGTGGAAATGCCAATAATCCCTCACAGGCCTGGGACCCGAACCCAAACCCAATTGTCCATAATTACGGTCCCTAGTATTAGGAGTCGGATTCAGGTAGAGCCATGAGGAGCTTACAGCGCACACACACACTTCACCTTCCTTTGCGTTGATTCTCTCATTACTCATTTGGGAGAGATGCGGTGGCAGTTAAGTGAATAAAAGTCAAGCAAGAGTGCACCAAACTGACTTCCACGGTGGCCACAATTGAGCATCATTTTTGGCACTACTCGCCTCCATTTTATCTGGGGGATTATTTGCCAAAATATATTTGGATGAAGCACAGAGGCAGTAGTACTGTGCACACACACACACACACACACACACACACACACACACACACACACACACACACACACACACACACGTCTTCCATTATCCACCTTGTGAACATCTTTACATAAGAGTTTTTTTTAATTGCTTAGACCACGTATAGTGCAGCCTTTATAACTACAGTAGTGCAAAGTGAGGGATCATGTTTTTGTTTGTCACTCACCCTAAAATATGTGAAAAGGTCAACTGGGCCACCGTTCCAGATTCCCCTTTGACCAGTGTTTGAAATTGCCCACGGGAAAAGCGATTTCAGGTCTCACTCCCTTCTCCTTCCACAGTGGAAGCGTTACCACATGACATGTGTGACCAAATGGCAGCCTGTTGCTAGTGAGATTCGAGCTCCACGCACACATGCGCATACACACACACACACACACACACACACACTGGCCCACAAATACCAGCAAACGCACTCGTTGGCATGTAGGTGTGTAAAACATGAATGTAAGTTGTGTGTGTGGGTGTGTGTTTCTGTCTGCTTTGTAGGCTTAATGTGAAGGCACGTTGTGTGTGTGTGTGGGGGGGGGGGAGTGGGTGAGCTCACTTCCTCCACAGAAGGGAGAACAGACTGGTTCTGGCTTCACTCCACTTGGGGGGTCAGCAGAGAGATGGGGAGAAACAGATAAAGTGTGTGTGTGTGTGTGTGTGTGTGTGTGTGTGTGTGTGTGTGTGTGTGTGTGTGTGTGTGTGTGTGTGTGTGTGTGTGTGTGTGTGTGTGTGTGTGTGTGTGTGTGTGTGTGTGTGTGTGTGTGTGTGCATGCGTGCGTGCGTGCTTAATAGAGAGCAGAATTAGATGCTAATGATTAGCGATCTATTATTTCAAATGAAGAGCTTCTAGCGAGGCTGTTTTGAAAGCGTGTGACCGATGGCGTCAAGCGGCAGACGGCACTAGAGCATAAACAGAGTCCCAAGTTTTCCGATTGCATTCCCATCGTTACGTAGACGCTCTCGGCCGCGACAAAATAAAAGCAAATGTGAAATTTGAGAGGTCTGTCGTGTAACTCTTGGCTATCTGCTGAAATAAAAACAAATATTCACATTCACGGTGTGAAAACGTCACCTCCAAAAAGCTGTTTTAGGAATGGGACGACTCCTTGCACATAACCAACGCAAATAATCGGCCAAACAAAGTTGGTTCGTTTCTGAACATGATAACGGGTTCATTCAATATTAAAGATGTACTCCCGTGTCCAGCTCCTCACCTGATGAATGTGGCTCTAAAACCTGTTCTGATAACGTTCATCGCGGCGTAAATGTGAGAGAAAAGTCCTCCCTGACGTACGTATAAAACCAACAAACCTCCCAAAGCCCCAGTCCACCACCCAGCTCTGTATGTGTTTTAATGCACTTAAGGCATTTGCATAAACATAGTGGCCCTGACGCCTTAAACACACTTGCTTTTCACGCTGCCATGGCAACAGGACAACGGATAGCGTTTCAGACTGATAGCGTTCGTCGGTTTTACAGATCCGATCTCAAGTAGCAAGGAATATCAAGTCTCATATCGCTGGAGGCTGAACAGTGATCTCTTGGTGAATATAATGTTTAGAGACCTGTACTAAGATAACAGATTATCTCTCTCTCTCTCTCTCTCTCTCTCTCTCTCTCTCCCTCCTTCTCTCTCATATCAGGCACCGAAGGAGACGTTGGCCAAGTCCGTTCTGGCCGAGCTGCCTCAACAGGTCACCCAGTACTTTAAACAGCGGAATCTATCGCCTAGCAACCCGGCGCCCGTGTGAAGCGGCCGAAGAAGATCAGAGCCGTGGCACCGGACAGTATTTTGTTTGGCCGCAAAAGAAAAACATAACAACCCACCCACCCCCCCACACCCCCCGCCGCCTCCTCATCACGGCAAACGATACCAAGTGAACGTGTGTACTGTACGCCAGCTGCTGTGGACAAACGTAGACAAAAAAAAAAAAAAGACATCCCTGGCAATAGCGTTTCGGAAGAAATCCAATCTGGCAAAGGTTTCTGTCTCTTTACTCTTTCTCCGTAAACGGACACGTGAAAACAGTGTTGTGCGCCTTTCCGTGTCTACTGCGGTGGCGGGTGTCTACCCACTAAAGGTATCTCCAAACATTCCAGCGGTACGCAGATGAAACTTTGTCCAAGCTTCGACCGTGAAAAAGGTAAAAAGTAATAAAAGACGCCTCCCCATCTCGATATCGGGATCTTCTCTCGCTCAGTCTTCGGCACCAGGATGTAAATTATTAGCTTTGTGCGTGTCTGTCCTGTGATTGACGCCATGTGATATGCGCAGCACCCCTCAGTGTTATTATATATCAGTGGTTGAAATACTCGCCGTGCCGCTCACGGATCCTTGAGCAGATGAGGGCGTGTTCAAACTTTTATTTTGGCGGTATGAGGAGCCCGTGGGCTGAGCTGGACCGAGGAAGTAAATTGTTGCCGCAGCGCCGGCAAAATGCGGTTAAGGTGGTCAACTTAGGGGATAAATTGAGCTCTCACCAGCTCAATCGGAAAGCATGCCTATTCCGTTCTTGGCGAAATGAGAGAAAGTACATTTCGGTCCTATCCAGTTGTATGTCGTGCAGTACTCCAGAACCAACGCGGGATGGACGCTCAGTACCAAGAACACTGCCGTACAAATTGGAGTTCCTTTTCCCAGTGTTGCGAATTCCTTGTATTTCTATAAGCCTCCAGCTAGAGTTCAATATGCATGTTTGCCAATAATGCCACTGTTTACATGATTCTGACGATCAAAAAAAATGCATGACATTTCTTTTTTAAACGATGTATCTAAACTTTGTAGACATTGTATCTACGACTATGACAGCGCGGAGGTAGAAGTGTGAGGCATCGCTCGGACGTATTATTATTCAACTATTTCCTTGAGTGGATTCAAAAGATTTTTCTGGGAAATGGAATTTATTGAATGTATTTGTAAAGCGTTAAATCCCAGATTGGTGAAGCCACCGTTTTGACATGTTTCAATCTTTTATGCAGTAAGAACTTGTGTACTCGGTTGTACGGATATGTGCATTGATGTGTATCTTTGTACTCAATGTGCTATAGATTTGTTTTTGTTTTTTTACATTTTTGTCTACGTCAACACTCAGGTCAGTTAAACTGAACAAAATAGAAGTGTGTGTGTGTTCGTGTATTTCAATAAAATCTTTTTAATCCAATATGAGCCACCTGTAACATTTCTATGAGGATAAACTTTCATCACGTCTCTGGAAAACTTCAGATTTAAGTCCTCAAAGGTTTGTAACTTCCTCCACACTTCTTGATCAGTGTTTATTAATGAGTATGCATTCTGCTCTCCTCACACAGAAAAGTCTCACCTTCACAATGGATTGGGATATACTACGATATTTCACTGCATGTAGTACATCCTGGTACTTTTCGCATATTTTGGTTTCCGATGCACACTAATTTAGTGCACAGTAGTTCGCTATATTGGCCACAGTGAATGTTTTTCTGCTTATGTGTAAATCCCCATTCGCAACAATTATCAATCTGATTATTACACACACACACACACACACACACACACACACACACACACACACACACACAGGAGAGGGTTTAGTTCTTTATTCACCTCCAGACTTTGACCAACATACTTTACAGCTCAGTCCAACAGGCCATTAGAAACAAACACAGTAGCATTTCTCTCAAAGATCATTAAATCGGTTTGAGTTCTCAAGGATAAAACCCCCAAACAAAACAAAACAACAAAAATAAAAACACTTTTTCCACTTGAATCCTTTAGACATTCCATGAGACTGCTAGCGGAGGCTCTCTCGTGCCCCCCTCCCCCGGCCGCCCAGCACTCTTCCTTGTTTGGGTGACATTTTAAACCATGTGACACAGCCTAAAATCAGTCTCTTCAGTTGCTCCACAGCTGTCAATCACTGTTCCCTCAGCCAATAGCACAGCTGCAGTGGCTTCGGGGGGAGGGGAGGGGTGGCTGGGGGAGAGTAGGGGGTAGTGTAGGGATGTCGTCGGGTTAGGCTGAGCGGGATTGGATGGTCGGCTTAAACTGTGTGAGATGCGATTGGGGGAAGGAAGGAAGGAAGGAAGGAAGGAAGGGCGCAGGGGTCATGTTTGAGCAAAACCACAAATAGACACATCAAGACTCCGTCCTTTATTTTTTGTCCCACTTCAAATGGGATTAGTCGGAAAACCACAAAATTGAATTTAAGGTGGTTGAAATAGTTATTCATTAGGAATATATCGATATGCAGAACGTCTAACTAGTGACAAAGAGCAACAGTTTCACTCACAGCTGTGAAAACAACAGGAATATAATAGTGTTTGAGTGTCTGCTCGCATGTACCAATAATATACAGGAGAGTTAACATCCATGGAGGCCTGTTTCTCTCTGCATGTGTGTGTGTGTATACGTTGCATGCTCTATGACAGAGTGTGTGTGCGTGTGTGTTTCTATCTGTAGGCCCTGTTGTGCCGGGGGTACGGCGACAGAATTGCGTCCACGCTACCTTCACTGTCCGAGCTGCTCTCGGAGTCGCTGCTTCCAGAGTACGCTCCCAGACCCGGCAGGACGCCCACGCACACGGCCGCTGACGGGAGGTGCAGCACGGGCTGAGAGGCGGCGCCCGAGGGGGGCTTCGGGAGGGTCCGGTGGGCTTCGCCTTTGACCCCTCCTCCCTCCTCTGGCTCTGGAGAAATAAAAAAAATAAAACGCAGTGTTACGTTCTCGGGTACGGTTCTAAATCCATAAGCTTGGAACACATTGATCTCTGGAGCAGTGGTTCTCAACGTAGGGTGCAGTGACCCCCCAGGGGTCCTTTGAGAGGCTCCAGGGGGGCCCCCGGCAAAATGATTAACAGTTCAACTTGACCATTATTTGTTCACCACAGAACCCATTTGAGAAGCTTTAGACTGAGATTTTAAGTGTTAGATATGATTTTGTCAAAAGGTCCATACTGCCGATACCGAAACTAAACAACTCCTGGGAAGCAAAATAATGATGAAGTTCAATTATTAATCATTTTGTTGGTGACCCCCTGAAACCAATTGATGGACCCCCGGGTGGTCCCCAGACCCCAGGTTGCAAACCCTGTATCGTAGAGGAGGCCACCCATCCCGGCGCGGTACTCTCGCTCAGCCCTGTGGACCCACCTGTGTGTCCGTCTCCGGCGCCCGCCGCCGTCACGTCAACCCTCTGTTTTTTGCTGCCGTCTGAGGACTGTGATGAGCTGAAAGAAACAAAGAGATGGCGGTGGCGACGCCGCAGGGCTTAAAGGAACATTCCAGCCTGGTTCTCTAGTTGTAGAAAAGCTGCAGACTCTACTACTACTAACCCCACTGAGGACAGGAGACAAAGTAGTAGTAGTAGAGTTCATTGGAGAGTCATTACACATTTACGCCACTGCTCTACACTTGCCTGTTTTACGAATTATCAGTCTTAAATACAAATAAAACTTTAAGTTATTTTAAGTGTTTAATGAAAATGTAAAATTGTGAGGAAATCCTTGGAGGGGCTGCGCTGGTGCTGTGACAAATCCTGATGGGGGGATTGGAAAATATCGAAAAAAATTGGAGCTGTTGGAGACCCCGGGTTTTAGGAAGTATTTTTATGTTGACATGCAGTGACTATAAAACATTTAAATAGTATGAGTAAATCTATAATAAAACTTACTCTACCCACACAATTATTATTATTACATGAATATATGTGTATATATTAAAAATTTGACTTTATTCTAAATTCTAGTTTTCACTGAATCTTAATATTACAATGTGACAATGATGACAGTTCATTTCATATATTTTGCTCCAACAGGTTCTGGGCCGCTGCACCCGAAAGCCCGCAAGGCCTGTGGAGCTGTCCATGGTCCTATGAGGTTCGATGCCATCTGTGGTTCAATGTAGAGGCAGGTGATACGGAAAAAATATCTTATCACGATTTTTTTTGTCCAGGCAGCTCACGATCCACGATCTTACTGCCATTCTGTTTCATGTTGGTTTTGAAGGCTATTTTGAATATTTAGTCTCACCATGCTTGGCACTTAATGTTATCACCGAGGTGAAACAAATTCAACACATATGTTCTAGGATCATCCAATTATTCTCTCTTGTATTCATTTACAAAAAAAAAAAAAAAAAGAAAGAAAGAAACAAAATCGGGTCTGGCATCGTAAAAGCCACCAGAGCCGACTTGTTCGCCACCGACACACGACCTTCACCACATATTTTCTCGGCTGCGTGTCCGCTTTCAGCATTTCTCCAAACCAAACGAATAGAAATAGTGTTTTATTTTAGAGCCTGTGCCCAATCCCACCCCGGTCCTTGCACTCGTGTCTTTATTAATGCCACCGAGCCGCCAGATGAGCAACGTTTCCGGCAGCTCCTGATTTAAAAATCGCACGTGTGTGATTTAAGATTTGGCTGAGAAAACATTTTTTGGATCAAACATTTTGATCGTTCACAACATAATATCGCCATTGCACGCCCCTAGTTCCATGCCAATTTTGACCACTTTATCACTAAATATTATTTACAGATCACCAGAAAGTCCGGGCGTGACCCCACTTAAAGGCGCTTCAGTTGCACCAGGTCTCTGAAGACAATGGCGCGGTGCTGCCCTTTTTGATTTTCTTTTGTTTGGTCTCTCAATTACCACCAGCTTCCTGCAGATGGTAATAATTTCACACTAAATGCGTGTGGCTATTAACGCCATATTTGTGAATTGGGACGCTTTTTGCAACGAGGCTCATTTGCATAGAAAAGGGAAAGAAACCCTAACTTTGCACCAAATGTATGAATAAAACATTTAAATACGCGCAAGCAGCACCCGCACATCGAGGCACTATTTGCATGGCGGAGCGGTTAGTGTATTTCACCGTTCGCGGCTGCTTTCTGAATTAGACGCTCGCCTTTTCTGTTATTGGCGCCGGTTTAGCGGCCGCAAAAGCCTCTCAATCTTTTTGTGAACTTGGCCCTCCGCGGATGAACTCTGTAGGGATCAGTGTTGACGTGACCTGGCCCCGGAGGGAGCCTTTGACACACTAATCTGAAGGGCAAATTCAAAACGCATTAGGTGTGTGACTCGTCACAGACTCGTCCATCGTCCTCGTACCTGCGTCTCTTGACGGCGCCTGCCAGCAGGTGAGCCTGGGACAGGTGGCTGGTCCTGTGCTCTGGGCCGAGAAGTCGAGGTCCAGCCTTTTTCTCGGGCACTTGCTGGCTCTCGGCGGCCGCTCGCTTCACCAGAGCGCTGTGTCGATGCGCAGCTAAGGAATGGCGCGGGAACGACGGTGCCGGTGTGTGGACGCACTGTGATCTGGGGTTTCTTTTCCATTCTTGTCACATTGTGGGATGCAGAAGAGGTCACATATTGATAATGAAACTGTCAGAAACATGAAGCCTGCGTTGGCCAACGGAGCCTCGCCTGCTCTCTGGCAGCAGGTATCACAGTTACATGTAATACTTTTTTAAGACAAGTTTAAATGAAATTTAAGACAAATAAATAAATTCAAGGCTCTCTTATTCTGTTAAATATTGTTGCTTAGAACTATATATTTACTAAAATCATGTCTCAGTTGATGTTGACAGCTTGGACTTTTTGTTTCTGAACTCCACGTGTTTACACGTTGCTTCATTGTGCATGTGACGGTCGCTCGACGGGTTCACTTTGTGACACTGGGCAAACCGCTCCCGTCCCTGCAACGCTGCCAGGACGCTGTGGATCTGCCGTCTGTCCCAACGCACTCAACCGCCCGACGGTTGCTTTGCGACGAAGGGAACTCATGCAGGACGGGGAATTTCTTTCTTAACTTGCCCGAAAAATCAGCGTGCGGCCACCTTTAGGACCCCACTGTCAGAACTTTAACTGGACCGCTGAGGTGTTGGAAAGCTACGGACAGTCTCCGCCCTGAATGAAGAGCGTTCCAGTTCCACAAGTTGGATCACCTCACGGAAAGATGGGAGGGAGAGACGACGGTGATGAAGATGAGTGAAAAAATACATTTGAGTTTGAGGGACAGTGCTCAAGAGACGTGAAATAGGCCAAAGATGTAATGGATACCAAATAAGACGGAGTGAGAGAAAGAGAGAGAGAGGGAGACATGAACGAGGCCAAACAGGCTGTTGTGGCATTATGTAAAATGGATCTGGCCTCAGGTTCTCATACCTAAATGTGTGTGTATTGTGTATGTCTCATGTATGTTCACGCTGGCGCTTTAAACTGTCACCGTAGCTACCAGCCTCAGATTCAGTTTCCACGACAACCCTTTCTCTCCTCTACCTCTGTGTCAGAAAGCTGTCTGTCAGCCGAGAATGAATGAATGGAGAGAGAGAGAGAGAGAGAGAGAGAGAGAGAGAGAGAGAGAGAGAGAGAGAGAGAGAAAAACACCGGTCACCTCTTTTCTTTTTTTAAACATTTGTCTTTACATTTTTAGACACTCCAACAGCAGTTATGACCCAAATGAAATAGCACCTAACTTCCCTTTTGCCCAATATCGAATATTTCAAGTTTCATAACAAAGCTGATTCTATGAAATAAAAAGACCACATGAGGAAAGCTTTGACTTTTTCTGTTGATTGATTACCAAGGCGCTCTCTTCGGGCCTGATCTGTCGGAGCTCTTTGGTACATGTCAAAGTGGATGAAAGGCCAAAATGTTTTTTAATGGCAGGCTGTGGGGAGAGCAGAGCCACACCGGTCCGTACGGACAACATACACCAAAGCATTTTGGTGAATTGTCTCTCCAAATGGCTTTCCAATTAGGTTTCCCAAAGATGAAGGGATTTAATGTGAAAGGCCTACAAACAAACCACCATCAGAAGTCCAATGCATTAGCGAAAACATGCAACATCAGCTTGTTTTCTTCTATGATTTAACCTTTTACTGACCAGATCAGACAAATCAACCTCCTTATGTGTGCATGTGCACTGATGTAATGTAATAAATATTTGATTAAATAAATATTAGATAATTTTATTCTTAAAAGCCCATCCTGGACAGGCCTAACTGACCTAATGACACCCTCAACTCATATCTTTTTTTTTTTTATTTGACTAGCTGACAAAAAGCCACCCTCAGATCCGATGAGGAGCAGTGTCCGCTCGCGGCCAGCAGGTGGCTCCGAGACGCATCGGACAAAAAGGATATTCTGTATTCTAGGAGTTCCTTCTTCTCCTCGTCCCTGCGCTGCTTCTCCACCAAGCTCTGTTGCCGGGAGACCTCGTCCAGGAAGTTGCTCTCATCCTCGTCCAATCCTTTCACCATGTTCTCTGTCGTCATGGAAACAAACATGCTCTCAAAAAGAGGGAAAAAAAACGACAGCGAAGTACAGTAAGTGCATCTCCAGGCGACAAAGCCTCTGCGTCTGCTTTAAAACATTGACATGAGTGAGCGCTAACTTCCAAAAATCACATTCTGCAGAGGAAATTCAAATCCACTCCAATTCATACCAATTTAATCTATTAGTAGTCTGTTAATCTACAAATATTTTACATATATAAATATTCCATAGAACAATTATAATTATTAGTGTTTAATAAATAATAATTAATAATGATTTTATAATTTCTGGAGCATTGTAAGATCTTAAAATCTGAGTCAATGATTAAAAAAATGTTTAAGTGATTTAATAATATAAAATCTGCAAAGATATTTAGACTAGTTGTTGGACAATCCAATAACCGGCTGTAAGGAAACAGAGTACACCCTATTCGGGAGTCAATGTAAACATCTTTATCTCCTAAAAATTTAACAAAATAAACAGGTGTCTCTACAATAGAGAAGGGTATCATGTCCTTTGCAATGAAATAAGTCAAGAAGCCTTGTAGCTGATATCTCAGTCAGTTTGAAGGAACGCAAAGTGCATCCCCTCGTGGCCAAAGTCAGTAATAGCAACAAAAAAAGACCGCTCTAAGAATGCAAGGTTATAGAAGTTAAACTAAATTTAAAAAAAAGTTTAAACATTCTTTATAAATTCTAAAATTAATTTGAATTTTGTTTTTTTATCTTCCAATTATTTTTCATTGCAGAACCTCATTTCAGTGTTAGAGGAACAAGTGGACTAATAGAAGGACAGTCTCTACTTTTTGGTGGGTTCTATTCCCTGCTGCTGGACACTGGCATTTTCAAAAAAATCAAGGAGTAAACATAAATAAGGAAATTATGTTAATTGATTTAGATCTTTAGTTTTGTATGATCTCCTTTTCATTTTGGTTTAGCTCAAGTTCAGACAACTAGAACTATTTTCTTTTTAGTTTGAGTACATTACTGGGTCTCGTGAGGATCCTCAAGTCCTTCGACTGTGGAGCAGTGGAGAGCATCCTGACAGGCAACATCACTGCCTGGTTTGGGAACTGTACTGCCCAGGACAGACGGGCCCTGCAGAGGGTGGTGCGTTCAACTGAACGTACCACTGGAACTACACTCCCCTCCCTGCAGGACTTATACACCAGAAGGTGTAGTAGCAGAGCTCGCAGGATCATGAAGGATCCTCACCACCCAAACACTGGGGTGGTGAGGCCACCCCGACTGTTCCAGCTGCTGCGGTCAGGCAAGCGCCTCCGCAGTCACACAGCAAAAACAGAGAGACATGAGACAGAGTTTCTTTACATTTACATTTACATTTAGTCATTTAGCAGACGCTTTTATCCAAAGCGACTTACAATTATTCAAACACCGACGGACGCAGCCATCAGGAGCAATGAGGGGTTAAGTGTCTTGCTCAAGGACACTACAGCATGCTAGCAGGAGGAGCCTGGGATCGAACCAGCACCCTTTGGATTACTAGACCACCAGCTCTACCTCCTGAGCTACCATCCCCTCTTCCTGCAAGCCATAAGAACTGTCAATGCTGACCTCACCAGGGGTCCTCACTGAGCCACACACATAGGCTCCACTACCATACTGTACTGTATGTAGCATACTGTACCGCATACTGTGTCACTGTTCAGGTTGTTCGGTGTTACCATATTACTGCGCCGTACTGTTGTATACTGTGCTGTATATCTCACAAACCCTACCTCACTTTATTCACACGCCACTATCATGCACATATCTGTATATACATAAATAGTCTATTCCATATACATAAGTCCATCCCATATACATAAGCCTATTCCCTTTATCTACTCTATTCTATAAATTCAGATTTTATTCTATAGTATTCGACTTACTGCATTACGTTTTAGGAATCAGTAAGTTGGTCTAGTAGAAATTCTTCGGTAGCTACTATGTTCAGTCTAGTACATATTGTGTGTAATCACCGGGTGCGTTGCATCACATTTCACTGCATATATGTATGAAAGTATGTATATGTATGTGACGAATAAACCTCTAGAATCTTGAATCATTATTCCTTGGTTGGGAATTGGGATGATGGTTAGAATGATTCATCTTGGTTCAAGGAGAGATGGAGCGGGGGGAAAAGGTATAAAAACAAGATAAGGAGGTAGACCCACTGAATTTAAACTGCTCCTCAAACTCCTCCTGCTTCTTGTCCTTCTGCTCCTGCAGTCGCTCGAAGAGGGATCGAGCATCATAGTCCTCCTCTGGGACCTCTGCAGCAGCAGCACACAGAGAGGAAGAACAAACAAAGAAACAAACACAGATGAACACACACGTCATGAGCTGAATGTGTGCTTGTTTTCCACAAAAATGCAGGTGTTCCCAAATGGGATTATGTAAAACAGACAAATGAATTAAAGTCTGTTTTGTTTTTTTATGTCATCGGAAATGTGTAGACTACTATGAAATGTCTGCATAAAAATATGAATTTACTATAATTTAAAATACTATATTTTACGGTGTCCCCCTCCCTTCTTTTTCTGTACAAATTTGTATACACAGTTATCAAATCACAATATTCCAGTGGTTTTAGCCACTCAGTCACTTTGTTTATTTAGTGTATTTTAGTGTGTGTCTAACCCTCGGGGTCGTCTGGTTTCCGCACTTTCTCCCACTCCTCTTGTCTCTTCTTCCTCTTCTCGTCAAGCTCCGCTTCAGACACAAACTTACGGGTCAGATCGACACCCCCTGCCCCGCCCCCCGCCATCGCCTCTAACACACACACACACACACACACACACAAATAATAAAAATCGATATTTTATAGCTTATGATCAAATAATTATCTAAACGTTTTTCCACACAGGGCTTTGTATAAAACACGACTACAGACCACTATATCGACAGTATGTACCTGTGTGTGCTCACCAAGACGACAGGAACCTCCTGGTCATGGATAAATCTGTTTTTATAAAAGACAGCAAGGAATTAAACTTGCAAAAGCCAAATTGTTGCCAGGACTGAAGTGCAGCCTCAGTATTTATTTGAATGGCAGAAATTCCTCCACTCAATTCAACTGTGGAGGATACGACTAACATAAAGTCTCCATTTTCACCTTGGTAGCCTATCATAGGGGGGTTCTACCAAAGCAAAAAAATGAATTGATAACAGGTCCATCTATTAAAGAGTTCAAATTATTAATACCGGGTTATTAAATTTAGGAATCGTGGTATATTCCCATCCAAAATTAATGAAACTCAAGCACGTTGGAACAGTTGATGTGACACCTATATTTGAATATCACTACTATTGAGAGCTTCATCTTATCGACCTAGCTATCTATATGAGAGTCAAGGATACAGACACAAACACTGTAAACACTGAACATACTCTGTTGCATGCATGCATGCATAAACACATGCATACATACATACATAGACACATAATTATTTTTTTTATGGATATGTTTTGCTTATACTATGGTATGACTGCATGTGATCAAACACATTCTTGAATATTATCACGTTCGTCGTCAGCTCAGCATTTTGCACACAAGCTCATGGTTCCCAAGAAACGCTAGCTTCGACAGCGAGTTGGCTTTTACGAAGGAATAATCTCTCTGAAAATATGAATTATTAAAGGAAACGGCTGTTTATTCATCACGATAACACCAGCCGGACACAGAATGAGAAAGGAACCTGATGCTGACCCCATTTTAGCCCATCGGAATGAACTGCTCCCGCTGAGTAAACGTTTTCAATTCAAATTAAATACAAATAACAGAACCCCCTACGTCGTTGATACGAATTCGGGGCTTTGCGCAAGAAATTCAAAGTCGGGTTGTGTAAAATGTAAAAAAATGCATTTAATAGCATCAGTGTATGGAGAGCAACACTTACCGGCCTAGCTTAGCTTAGCGCTACCTGCTTCTTCTTCTGTCAGTTTGATGACAGCGCGCGAAGCAACTCAAGACGAGCATACTGCCACCTAGTGTGTGTGTGTGTGTGTGTGTGTGTGTGTGTGTGTGTGTGTGTGTGTGTGTGTGTGTGTGTGTGTGTGTGTGTGTGTGTGTCTGAGTGAGTGAGTGGGAACAAAATAATGAAAACTCACTCTTGGAAAGCTGTGATGAAGGCTGTTTTTTTTCTTTAATTATATTCAATTATCAAGCATAATTTACCTACATTTGATTGATTTTGCAAACTTTAATACACAAGAGGCGATATACCTCACCTCTAGTGAGTGGCCCAGCCCCTCGCATGTGTTTCTGTATGTGGCCCTCAGTGAAAAAAGTTTGGACACCCCTGCACTATTCATTCCACCAAGGTGGGAACTCATGCGACTAACCTATGAGCCACTGGATGGACTTGCACAGAAACCCAACCCCTTTCCACCACCAGCCAATAGAATCAAACAAGTCTTCAGACCTCTGGAAGTCTGAGCCACACAGCATAAAGTTCCTTGTCCAGTCGGTCTACGTCGTCCTCCCCAGCCCGTCCAACCTCTTCTGTAGGGGCCTGGCAGATACTCCACTGTGTCCGCTCTGCCAGAGAGGAGGCTCTCCGGAGCACATCTTGAGCTGCTGCCCAAGAGCCCTGGGAAGAGGGGCGCTATCGATGGCGCCATGACCAGGTGTTGAGGGTCATCGCAGAGGTCATCGACAGCCATATCGTTCAGCAGGCGGCAGCAACCAGCTGGGCAGTCCATCGCCTTTGTTAAAGCTGGGGAGAAGCCGCAGCAGCGCCCGGGCCAAGCAGAAGGTCTGCTGGCAACAGCACAGGACTGGACCCCGAAAGTAGACCTTGGGAAACAGCTCAAGTTCCCAGAAAACATTGCAGTGACCACACTCAGACCAGACATGGTCCTGGTGTCAGAAACCACAAGGCAAGTGGTCCTGCTGGAGTTGACTGTCCCCTGGGAAGACCGGATGGAAGAGGCCATTGAGAGGAAGAGGGCCAAGTATGAGGAGCTGGCAGGCAAGTGCCGAAGCAGGGGATGGCAGACCCGGTGCAACCCCATCGAGGTTGGATGCAGAGGTTTCGTCGGCCAGTCACTCATCAGAGGACTGAAGATGTTGGGAGTGAAGGGACTGCACAACAGAAGAGCCATCAGAAACACAGACACTGCAGAAAAGACGTCCAGATGGCTGTGGATCAAGCGGGCTGATCCGTGGACACATGCTACTTAGACACAAGCCGGGACCTGATCACCCCAGCTGGGTCGCCTGCGGGAGGGTGTATGATGTTGAAAGACCCAAAACACCCGATGATCCCTGGTCACATCACTGATGATGTGTCTAAGTTTCACCAAGCGGTGTCTGTTAGAACTAGAGTAAATAGATCCTTCTTATTGTAAAATGGGTAAAAAAAAAAAAAAAAAGGCATTTGAAATAAAATCTTAACATTAAGCTGATTCCAACAGTGTCTTGGTTGACTATATTCAGTATATTGACTATATGTGTCCAAAGGCCCGCATCGGGTGTCACAGTTTTAGGCTAAGTTTTTAGGCGAGTCCTCTTCTTCAAGATTCAAGAGGTTTATTTGTCACATACATATACATACTTCCATACATATATGCAGTGAAATTTCAATGCAACGCACCCGGTGATTACACACAATATGTTCTAGACTCTTGATCTAGAGTCTAGAACATATTGTGTGGAATCACCGGGTGCCCAAAGCATTTTGTTGGGTACCCCATTTGGGGCCTTGGCCTTAATGTAACAAACACATCGGGCAGGGCTTAAATAAGTTTTCTTAAGTACCTAATAAGTCACCTTTGACCTTTGCAGTCCTTCACGGTAGAGTTAGGTGATAAACAAGGGCTCAAAAGACATGTCACTCCAATCTCTGCGAATCACTGCAGTGGCAGGGTTGGATTATTATTTTGTTTTACTTTGTCGTAGAACAAAACCAAACACATTTTTGGAAAGGTCTCATATTGTAGATTAACATGTGTGAGTTTGAGAGATTTCAGTGGACCCTAAAGTGAGATGGGACTGGACCCTTTGAATCCTGACCAGAGATCCCCTTTTTGAAGCCTTATATCTCAGTAATTAAAATAGCAACTTAAATAAAGTCAACTTGCCTTGGATAGCTCTGGATATGTGCTTTTAGAGGGGTGGCAGTGTCAATTACTGTATATATTAGGCCATTGTAAGTGGCACCCCCAATTAAAATGGCCTAACCTATACAGTCATTCAGGGACTATTTGCGCCCTGCCCCGAGAGGGATGCGCCTGGCACAGTCGGATTCCTCGATGAGTAGATGTAATTTCATGTCTGACGACCTGTCTGCCCCTGCCTCCTGAGCCTCAAGGGCTCAGTGCCTTGATGAAGTCACATTTAGGCACCTCTACTTTGAACCATTAGTCGGAGGTGTTTGAGCTGAGGCTCGTTTGATTAGTCTCGACGAGAACGTGTCATATGAACCCTTGTTTGTCACCTAACTCTACCGTGAAGGCCTGTAAAGGTCAAAGGTCAAAAGGTGGTTGGGACTTATTTAAGTCCCACCCCTTTGTCCGAGAGGAACATTCTTTCTCAGACCTGGAACGCTAACCATTTTCCGATGCCCCAAAAACATATATTTATATAATAAAATTTATATCATAAACGTTCACGACTAATAGTTGACTAGGAAAATCTTTAGTCATGGGCAGCACTAATATAGTATAAATTGGAGCATCCTTGCTCTATAGGTCTTTTAGATCATTCATGAGAAACATGAATGCCAAATTATGTCACTTGTTTGCAGCGCGTAATGGTAGGACGCTGCTTTTTAATTTGTAAAAAAACGCCGCTTTTTACAGCCCTCTAGTGAGGTACATACACTGTAGAAAGCCATAAATACCCTTTTTTTCCTTAGGGTAATGAGCCCTTCCTTCTGTTTTGCATAAAGTCAGGAAATGGTAATGTTCAGAAGTTAAAGAATAATATAGGGATCATGCTACGTTAGTGATTGGACTGAGAATGAAAAATACACAACAACTTCAAATTCGAGGATTAACTTGAATTATGCATTTTCCAATATTTGTATAAATCAATGATTCAAATATTTCAGAAAAACACATTCAACATTATCTCGTTCAACGAGTACAACACTATCCAAATGTATGCATTTAAAGCACTAATTGCGTTTCCAAATGTGTGTTTTGTGCTCAAAAAGTCTGGAAGTACTTCTAAAATTTTAAAGACTGATTTCTGAGAACTTTTGTTTCCAAAACCTTAATCTTTAATAAGTCATAGCTTCCCAAATGTTTGCTTGATTCCCACAAGGGATACCTTGTTTTAAAGCTCCGATTCAACACTTTCATAATAATAAGGGGGGATGTCAAATTTCGAAATGTGACCCTAAAATGCACATATACGATCCAGGCACTGGATACGTTATATCCAGTGCCTATAATTTAGATTCAACTAATTATCATTGCACAGAGTACAACTACTGAGGCAATGAAATGCACATTTCTCTGCACGTTTCTAGGGTGAATCTAGCAGCATTGGGCTGCCATATAGCAGTTGGGGGGTTAAATGTCTTGCTCAAGGACCAATCAGGAGCCGGGGATCGAACCGCCAATCTTCCTATTACTAGATGACTATTACTACTACTGTACTTCAGTAAGTTCTTGTACTGAGTTACTTTTCACCACTGAGCTTAACCCACATTAATGAACTAGCCAGCAAGACATTTCCTGCACTTTCTCACACGAACGCACGCACGCACGCACGCACACACACACACACACACACACACACACACACACACACACACACACACACACACACACACGCGCCCTGTCCCGGGTTTGTTGACATAAACCTGCTAACCCAGTGGGAGGAGACAGGAAAGAGAGACACAAACATCCTGGCCCACACCAGAGCTCTTCAGACACAGTAGAGCAGCGCAGAGAAGCCCAGAGCAGCCAGGAGCACCATGCTGACCTCCCTCCTTGTTCTGGGCCTCTGCGTCGCCCTCCTGTACCTCTGCCTCCAAACCCAGAGGCCCAAAAACTTCCCTCCCGGCCCCGCTGCCGTGCCGATAATTGGGAACATTCTGAACATCAACTTGATGAATCCATTGGTTGACCTGGATAGGGTAAGGGCAGTTTTGGAAGTGACTGAATTGATCATTTTCACATTAAATGGTTCCAAATGGTTTATTTTAGAGATAAAGTGCAGTACTAAGCAAATACATTTCTGTAAATCGAATCTTAGTCATTTTGCTTATGAATAGTGACGTATGAATAGATTTGCACGAAAAGGTTCTGAAGCTGTTAATTCTACGGATAAAGAGTAGCACTAAGTCCAGGTCATATCATAAATGGGTAGTGTTAGGTCAACAGCTGTCTTCGTCGGTGCTAAGCTGTAGCCTTTACGCCGTTGAGATTTTTCTGACGCGCTTCTGGTTTTGTTGATCGCATGGTTTTGTTTTAGTTGTAGGTCTGTCCGGTAGGTTGTGCGTGTGAGCGTGTGCATGCGTCGGCTCTCAGCTCTGACGCGCGTTAAAGTTAGTCGAATAAGCAAAACACACGCTAATACCGCTCTAATTCCTAAAGGTGACATCGAAAGCACAGTACTAATAACTAGGTCGCAAGTGTAGCGGGAGCGGTACTGTGTCATACTTGAGGAAAACCAACCATGACAACGGAGTCCATGTTGCCCTTGTCGTGGCAAAAACAAAGAGTTGCACCATCGAAACGAGTAAACGACTCCTCTCATTCGGATTCGATTCGAGTCGAATACTAGATGTATGAATATGAACGGATCACATATGATGAAGGATTGATGCTCCGCTCTGAAGACAACAGCGAACGCGGAGCGAGAGCACAGTGTTTTACTTGTGTTTGCACACCTGGATCACTCCCGCTCATTAACACTAGGTGGCAGCATTGCTCATCTTAATGAGTAATGAGAAAAATGGCTCCAACAGGTTAAAAAAAAATAATATATATATATATATATAAATAAATAAAATTGTATTAAATAAAAACTTATTATTATCCTCAAAACATTCCTTACTGGCTACAAACTACCCTGTTATTTTGAAAGGACTCTGAATGTTTCTTTTTCGCTTTCACAATGTCTGTGCCCTCATGTTTAATGAGCAATAGCTCCGGCTGTAGCAGGTGCGGTTCTATGTAATGTCAAACGTCTGAGGCATGAACAAAAACTGAATCTTGAATCATGATCCTATAGGGTTCAATGTTGTATCATTTACCTCACAGCGGAAAGGACTTTTATGTATATACAGCATACAGCACATACATTTTTCTTTTTCATGTTGCACAGATCCTACTAGAGCCATAGGGCCCCAAAAAATGCACCCAATCGTTTTTAAATGTCAGGGTTTGTGTACATGATTTAAAGAAAAGTTAAACACCTTGTCCACGTATAAAGATGGACTGTAAAGAGGGGTTGAAAAAGAGAATTCTTTCCAAAATGTGGATTGGTTTGGAGGAAACTTCAACCACGAGGTGTTTGTGACATGCCGGTTCAAAAAAGACACAAACCGTGTTCGTAGGTTCTACCGACGTTTGTGTTCCAGATAGTTTCAGATTTCAAAATTCCGAGAATTTTTCCCAGAACAAAAACAAAAGGGTTCCAGCCCTAGGGGCAGCAATACGCGGGGTCCAGGGTAGCTCAATGGACGAGTGTGCGTTGGCTCTTTGTTGCAGTGTGTTTTGTGACTGCAGAAGTTCATTCGTTCCTGCCTGGTTACAGTGTCATTCTATGATCGGGTGGTGTTTGAGGCTGTGGGTGGGTTTCCTACGCCGCAACTAGTGACTGTTATCATTGTGAGGTAGGCTGCATCATTATAGCTAAAATGAGAAGCACGATTATTATATAGTCAGTAATATCAAAGTCAATTATAATAGACCACATTATGATCCCGATTATTGATCAAGCTTACTAATCCATTTTGGGGAACAGAATTATTTGATGTCAATTTGTAAATGAACAGAAAACTGCCTATAAATAAATAAACGAACTAAAGTGGTTTAACTGATTTCAATTGTAGGGTTTATAATATAAAATGTATTGTGTGTGTCGTGGCCTACACAAAAAACACAAAGAATGAACATTTC
>NC_137201.1:9913052-10023052 GCF_960531495.2 Zeus faber | reverse complement strand
GATAGCGAACACTGTTCCCCTGGGTGTCTACCACAGCACCACCAAGGACACAGAGCTCATGGGATACTCCATACCCAAGGTACGTTACTGGATTACTGCTTTTTCTTTCCCGAAGGGGAGGACAAAAAGCACTCTGATTGACCTTTTGAAGTACAGAACCAAAAATACCTGAGGGAAAGACAGATGGAAAGAAGAATAAAAAATCCCCAAAATAAAAATGTTTATCAAGTTGTATGTCAGCTAAAACACAATGGCGATTTGTGTGGTGGGGGTGGTGGTGTTCAATATACAGAACATGAAAAATGTGTCACATGGGTTTTTGAAAGGAGAAAGTCAAATATTTGCTTATGAGTACATTTTACAAATCTTTTGGACGGCTTTTCGCCTTTTATTTGGTGCAGTAGTTTGTTCATTGGTCCATTGATAGGAAAAATAAAGGAAGGCCACAAAGAAGCAAAGAAAAATAAAAGACAAGAAAGGAATAGAAACTTGAGGAAAGACCTTGAGGAAATGTTGAAAATTATTATAAGAAGGGATCATAATGACAATACATAGCAGTCCCAGCTTTTCAATAGCAGGTATCAGAACCTAGTCGTCAATGCACTTATTACAATTTGTGTTCCTGATTTACTCTCACTCTGTTTTCATTGCCACTTTCCAGGGAGCCGTGATCATGACACGCCTGGACTCGGTGCTGGAGGAGGAGGGACAGTGGAAATCTCCTCATGGATTCCACCCTGAAAACTTCCTCACTGACCAGGGAGAGTTTGAGAAGCCAGACGCTTTCATGCCTTTCTCTGCAGGTAGCTCTACTATACTGTAAATCTCTCTATACAGGGGTCTATACGGTTGGAAAACCCATGCTGTGCTATCATGGTTTCCTCAGATTTTGATTGTGATCAAGCCGGTGACAGTAACAGTTTTACAAGGTTTTCAGATGTAGATTCTTAGTTTTACCCTTCCGTCCATTTTGAACACCCCTTGACCCAGTTCAGGGCCCCAGTGGCAGTAGGGTGGCCAAAAGATTAGACGATGCCTGACTTTCCTCAGTAATTGACGCCAGCTCTGTTTAAGGGGACCCCTAGATCTTTCCCAGTCTAATTGGGGCATTTAATCCTTCTAGCCTGTGCTGGGATTGCCTTGCGGTTCAGCCTTGTAGGATGTGCCCACTATAACGGCAATTGGAAGGCCTTCCAAGGGCCGCCCCAGAGTACTCTACTCTACGCCGGGGGTCTCTGGGATTGAGTGGGAAACTGGAAACAGTGTGGAGAAACCCAATTTCATCTGCCTCCGACAGGGATTGAGATTGACCTGCAAAGCACAGCGCTTTGTATGAATCCTCAACTCTCTGATCGACTCTAAAGCTGTGCAAGCAGTGGAAACACATCGCTCTACTGGGAAAAAGACTGGAATGTTCATTTCTCTATGCTCTTTTGCTGAAAAGTAAGGCAGACCAAGGAAAATGGTAGAAAACAGAAGGAGATTTAACAATGAAGAGAAAGTTGATGTTTATACTCTACTTCCCAATGATGAATATTGCAAAAAAAACCATTAAAAGCGATCTTCAATACATTGGACATTGTAATTGAATGGACGTTGGAGTTGAGTTTATCGGGCAACTTGTATACCCTAGGTACTTTTATGGTTTGGGTTTGAAGGATACCTTGGCCGAAATTGGTGGTGATGGGTGATTTAATTTCTTTCTTTTTTTTAATTTTTATTTTATTTTTTGCCTTCATACACCAGGTCCCCGTGTGTGTCTGGGAGAGGGCTTGGCTCGCATGGAGCTCTTCCTGATCATCGTGACTCTTCTGAGGAGGTTCAAGTTCGTCTGGCCGGAGGACGCAGGAGAACCGGACTATGACCCCGTCTTTGGCATCATCCTGACCCCCAAACCCTACAGCATGGGAATCCAGCTGAGGGCTTCCCAGTAAAGCTGGCTTCAGATAGCAATCCTTATATATATTTCTTTACTTCTCTTTGGATTTTTCGACATTTGTGACTTCTGTCTCTGCCGCGGACTGTTCCACCCACGTAAGCGAAGATTTGAAGACATTTCGAACATTTTACAAGTTGAGAAGTAGAATCTAGGTCCGATGTTTGTCCACCACAATCTTGGAGATCTTTTTCTAAACATGAATAAAAAGGAATGAATGATGAAGGGGGTGCTGTTTCTGTTTCTGGCATCACAGACTGACACCAGTTCTGCTTTTGCAATCTCCAAAAGCCCTCTGCTGGCTGTTCAAAGTTCAACTGGTGGATATTTAGGCAACATAACTGCTAGAGCTCAATTGCAAAGGGAACCAAAGATCTGGCCCTTGTGACTGCTTTCAGATTGTAAGTATGTAAATTAAACAACTTAAATGTATTGTTAAAAAAAATGTGACACTTACAATTATTTTCTTTACCCGCAATTAAAAATGTAAATTAAATAAGAACTAAAGAACAAAATTAAAAACCAATTTATGATTACTCAGTGGGTGGCGGAGGGTGCCCGAGCACTTGCCCCTTTCCCCCATGGTGCCCTATTATCAGCTTTTTTTTAAGCCCGTGCTGCTACACAGCGTTAGTTTTTCGATTGCTCTTCTTCCCAAAAAGTTCCATGGGATTTTGAGTGATTAACTTTGGTTTTGAAATTTGCTGTGGATTTACAAGGTCAAAGAACATTTGTTTAACATCTGAATTGGGCTTCTGCGTGAACGCCTTCCTTATATTATGGCACTGAATTGAATGATCTCCGTGTAAATCTCTTGTATTAGTGAACATTTTGACCTGCAGTATTTTTAGTGTGGTTCAATCCAATCACTCCAAGAGAATGTCCGATGTGTGTGCGTGCAGCACAATATATAAAAAGATGAGCAAGATAAAGAAGGCTAGAATCAATTAGATATTACTTCACATTAATATGACTTAATTAGACAGTTGAGTATAGTGGTGTAACGGAACATAGCTGATTCCCTAAATTTGGATTCTGAGTTGCAGTGAAAAGAAGAGACAAGACAGATACTGTGTTTTACTTTGAAGCACAGTGATTGGTTCATAGGGGTGTCACGATTCCGATTCGAAATCAAAAATCTATCGAAATGAGCGTTCGATTTAGACTATTGAAATCCCAATCAGGTTCGCGATTCTTCCCGTAATTTTGTGGGTAATATTGTCCGACATTAATGTGATCGCTATTGTAACGCTGTTTGAAAATAAACTGTGTACTGTATCCCTGAAGCAGATCAATGTCCTTGATTTAATTTTTTTACAGAACAAATGGAAAGCTAAGTTATATTTGTCTCCCTTTCTTTTCTTTTTTTTCTTTTTTTGATTTGCTGATCCAAATAATGAGCCGATCCGTGACTCAAAACTGCGATTTGATCCGAACCATGAGTTCTGTGATCTGTTGCACCCCTAGTTAAGTATACACGGTCAAGGATATGTAATGAATGATTTATCCATTATGTACCCAACTAACTGGCTGCCAGTTAGTCATGGCACAGGCCACAACAGGGGATAGGATTTAGTCTTTCTGGGTCATGGCTCCTGTACCTGGTGATTGTGTCATTTTAAGATACCCCTGATGGAGCACTGTGGTGGAGGAGGCTCGGTGAGTGCTTGGTCTGATAAAAGAGCTCAACGTCCATGTCATAGCCCACTGTCTGTCCTCCATATGTAAAAATTAACATAACAAAAAAAGGTCAGTCCGAGGCTTGTCATTTTGTAAGGCGCCTCCTTCAGGGAAGATATGCTTCCTGTGCTCCTGAAATGGCCCTCTCATCCTAGTGGAACACTTGTATTGAGCTGGTGGTCCATTTAAAAAAAGGGACTGATTGGCAGAGTGAACTTGACTTTTAACTTTAAAAGTCGACACCACCCTAAGATTATTTTGTGTTTCTGATTCTAATATCAGTTGAAAAACCTCTTGATTCATAGTATATAAATAGTATATATTAAAATATAATGATAGTACTAGTAGCAAGTGCTACGTTGCAATACGTTATACTCGTATTTAAAGAACAATGGTAATACTGTTAATACTCATTAGGAATACTAATAATAACACTAAGGATAATAGTAATAATGGTCATAATAATATAATAAAAACAGTCGTACTACTAATACTAACAATTTATTAAGACTGCAAGAAGAAAATAATGAATGGAGAGAATGTGTTTTGTGCATATTAAATCCATTCATCAAGAATTAATGCCTTCAATTTGATTGAAGTCTGCACTTTATTTTTCTATTACATTGTTCACCTCTGATTAAATACATTTAAAATGCATTAAGGAATACATACATTTGATTTTGTGTAATATAATGTATTTGATGTCTGTGATCACATATCATACAAAAAGTAAAGTAAGTAAAAATAAAGTAAGCTGTAAGTTAAAAACTGTTGGGGTTCATGTAATGTAACGTTAATGCATAGCCAAGTCTGCACGAACAGAACAAGGCACAGAAATGATTAACTGATTTAATTTACAGAGAAGAAAGTCCAATTGGTTCAGGTCACATGTCCATGTTAGCCTAGTAAATGGTGTTTACAAAGCCTGAGTGATTTTGTGTCGAGTGAGTCCGACTGCTAAGCTCGAGGAGGGATCACGATCACTTTTCAGTCATGATTGGATCGCTTGTTCTTTTCTGCTTGGCTACCTTCCTCTTCTTTTTATTCCTAAGGAATCAAAGAGGTAAAAACTTCCCACCAGGCCCCACAGCCTTGCCCATTTTTGGAAACCTGCTGGAGTTCAATGCTTCATATCCTATTCCAGATCTGCAGAGGGTAAGGTTCCAAACTGCTACTTGCAGAAATGTCAAAATGACTTATTATTATTATTGTTATTTTGGCTTACTAGAAAAAGTAGGTTTTAAACATTTAACTTAATTAAATGGCCATGGGATTGTCATAATTATGTTCCAAAAATAAAACCAGGCTATTGAAAATTAAACAGTACAATTTATACTTTTAAATTTTTAAAAGACTAAAGCAAAACACAGCTTATTGTTTCATGCAAAATTATGACACACAAGAAGCGTAGAAGTTTAATTTAAAGGTCACCTCAGGCTGTTTCAAATGAACTTTATAAATATATGAATGAAATTATTTATTGAATTATTCAGTGAAAAGAGAATATCATTGATGTTGATAGTGAATAAAGCTGGTCCCATGCTGATCCTTGTGTTACACCCTTAGTAATTTTCAACAAATTAGTCTTAACTTTCCCAAATTTATCACGCTGGTACCCGTCCGGAGGTCCCGATCCGATATTTTCGGAATCATATTGTGGTAATAGTAAGGTTAAATAGATTTGTTATGTGTTATTAACTTTTTTCTAAAAATCAACTAGTCATTACTGGACCACTTAAGGATTTTATGAAGTGTAATTTGGTTATATTATTTCCAAGACATTTTAGATGCAAATGTGATGGAAATCCCAAAGCTACATTCATAACTGACAATCGTACTCTGCCCACAGCTGGCCAAACGCTATGGCAACATCTACAGTCTGTTCCTTGGTGCCAAACGAGTGGTGATTATCAATGGGCTGCAGGCAATGAAGGAAGCCCTGATCAATAAGAGTGCTGATTTCTCTGGAAGGCCACAAAACCTCATGCTCAATGATGCGATACAACGGAAAGGTAAAGGGCAAATTTTGCAATAGATGTCTATAGATGTATTATTTATTTGGTGTTTATTAAACCAAACCAGACCCAAAGTACTGTAAAAAAGTCACTTTTCCCCAACAAAGTGGCGCAGGTATAAAAACCACAAGACGGTAATACATTACAGGCAATCACAGGAGTTGTTAAAGGGTTTTTATACAATTGGTAATCTTGATAATTCTAGTGTCAATAAAGGAATTGTTTATAATGCTTTTGCATTAGAATGTTAATCAATGTTATTTGTAAATAACATGAATAATCTCAGTTATTTTATTGTTAGTTACTAGTGGATTTCTCCAACTAGCAGTCCTGCTTAAAGATATTGAAGATATTGAAATAAAGAAATTTTAAAAACGTGATAGATAATAATAGCCAACATTACAAGTCACAAACCGTATAGGACAATAGGATCAAAAAATAGCACACGCACGTGGATGTATCTTCCTTCCAATCTCGTTGTTTAATCCAAATCTACCTTGTTGCACATAGCTCACTCTCCAGGAGCGGTCCTATCAGATTACGGTCCTTTGTGGAAGGAGCACCGCCGTTTTGGTCTGATGACGCTGAGAAACTTTGGTCTTGGAAAGCAGTCGATGGAGGAGAGGATTCTACAAGAGCTACAACACACCGTGAAGATACTTGAAGAAAGTGTTGGTATGATCAAAAATGACAGGTCCTGAGATCCTTTTGTATTACAGAACCAAAGAGGGCGAGGGAGGATTTATGCGTTAGTCACTAATGGCAGTAATTTACTGTAGTTCAAATAAGCGCCAGGAGGAAGTCAATGACTTAACTTTAACTTGCAAAGCGAGAGGCGGAATGGTGTAGTGATGGTCAGTCAGACGCTACATTAATTAATCTGTGTTTTCTCATTGTAAAAAAAAAAAAAAGACTTGGTTTTCTACTTTAGTTCCTATTGATTGAAAAATTGAGGAAAAGTGTATTGGAGCGGTTTCTAATTTTCCTGTTCCATGGGATGTATTGTATCAGCCTGGGCCCAGTATTCGTTGTTGGAGTATGACATCAGAAGAGACAGATGTTGGCTTCTTGAATTCCACAAGGTCAATACCAGTGATTGCAAATACTCAATGTCTCACCGAGGAGTATGACAAGGCTTAACTGATTTGTCATCAAGTCAAATACTGTATGGCTGGCCGCGACTTTCCTACCAGAGTATATGTTAAATTTTTTCATCCAGCTCAGGAAATCCTGAACAAAGGTACGTTCTCTCGCTAATGTTCCCCACCAAGATGACGGTCCAATCAACGCTTTGGCCTCAACATCAGCAAAGCCAATTGCTGGTGGAGAATGTGCAAGGGGCCAGGCGAGGACCATCTGTACCCCTGTCCAACCATAGAAACAATCAAAGTCTGCAGAAAAGTTGCAGCACCACTCCAATTATAGTAGAAGGACGTCAAACTCAAAGGCCACACGGGGAAAAAGCGGCCAAGGAAACAACAGTTCCCTCTCCTATAGTTCCTAAGTACTGTCAGCAGTCTATCAGAAGTACAGGTTGAGAGTGAGGGTTGCAGTGCTGACCAGTCGAGAGCACTGGTTGTTTATGTATTTCACACACTGTTTTCCAGACATAACGTTTCCAAATGTTTTATCTGCAATGACGACGGGAATGTGTAGTCTCTTTCAAAACGACACGTGTCTCACATCCATTGTACTGCTCTGTTGACAGCATATCCCAGTCATAAGCAAGCCTTGGCTTTATAGCTCCTTGAGCCCTTTAACACATAAGTAATAGCTGGAGGGTCACAGCATATTTATATAGCGGGAAGTGAAATGTCAACTTGCAGGGTGACGGGTACACCATTGTTGTGATTGGTTTACAGGGATAGCCGGACGGAATGCATATAAACCAGTGTAAGAGCACAGTAGCAGCCGTTCTTCAGTCTCACAGATGCAGTCATATATGTGATCATGTTTATGAATTATTATGTTCCAATACACTAATTTGTATTCTGTGGACGTATTACATGTTATATATAAACAACTCATTTGTTTTGCAGGTAATACCATGGACCCTCAGGTGTTATTCCATAATGCTGCCTCTAACATCATCTGCCAGGTTGTCTTTGGTGCAAAGTATGACTACAGTGATAAGTTCATCAAGTTATTCGTACGCACTTTCAAAGAGAACTCAAAGATCATCAACGGACCCTGGGCTATGGTGAGACTTAGACTCATTTTGGGCGAATGAAGAGAGCGCAGACATACAGCATGTACTATTATAGTATATAGATTCAAGCGGAAATGGTATCATAGGTTAACACAGAGATACGACGACAAAAATAAAATCCTATCCAGCCCACTGATTTAGCCATGACCCAATACTGGGGATGATGATTTTCATTCCGTGCAGAAGATGGAGATGAGCCTGGCATAAAGTTTAGGGAACTCTAAAGTATTAGTAGGTAATGCTATCCCTGATATGTGTATCGGAAATGTTATCAACAGTGTTTCTCATTTCCTACAGCTGTATGATACTATTCCCCTGGTGCGATACCTGCCATTACCCTTCAGGAAAGCCTTTAAAAATTTTAAGGTATGTCCAACAGGCCGGGGCCTTGGAAAAAATTCAGGTTTGGGGGAAAAAAAGTAAAAAATTTACAAGCTTTGCATTAAGATATATTTGTAGATGGAATCAGCCCTCCAATAATGAAGAATTAATAGGGGATCATCAATGAATAATTTGCTTGATCACAAAAGGTCCATTGTCCACTGCAGATTTAAAAATCATGGGGATCATTATCATTTAAGTGTGTGAGAATGTCCTTTTTGTTCCCTTGTTTGTTTTAAGTAAAGTAAAATCTTTTTCCTAGGATGTTAATACAAAAGCCGTAGAGCTGGTGGCTGAGCACAAGGAGACCTGGGTTCCTGGTAAACCACGAGATTTGTTAGACTGCTACCTGGACGCGCTGGATAAGGTATCCGTCTATTTCTTTATCTTTAGAAATAGAATAGAATAGAATCTTTATCTTTTTCTCTCCTGTCTCTGTTTGCTTCCAAAGGGAGGACATGGCTCGTCATCGTTTTCTGAAGAACAGCTAGCTTCATTTGCTCAGGACCTTCACTTTGCAGGCACGGATACGACCGCCAACACTCTGCTTACCAGTTTCCTTCACCTGATTACCCACCCACAGATACAAGGTATCTATGGCTTTGTGTCAGTCTCAAGCCTTAGTTTGGCAAAGGTATTTTCTTCTCATTTTTAAGGCATAGAATGTCAGACATTATTTTTTTTCCTCGATGTTTAACTAATGGTATACAACTGTTTGAATATAAAATATCTGCCTGCTCCATTTTTTGCTGTCTATTTTTTCCTCTCCATCTGAATCTTTCTCTCCCTTAGAGCGTTGTCAGCAGGAAATAGATATGGTGCTACAGGGAAAGGATAAGGCCAGTTTTGAAGACAGACACCAAATGCCTTACACGCAGGTTTATAAATCTGATACCTTAATTCTAGAAACACTGGAAATGTTAGTTTTGCAAGAGCAATAGTTGCAATTTTCCTGTCGGACTACCTGCACTTTACTTATGTTTGAAAATACATACGCTGAATCTGAACAACTTTTCAATGATGGTTATCGATCTTCATGCAGGCTGTGATCCATGAGATGCAGAGGATAGCAAACACTGTCCCTCTTAGTGTCTTCCACTGCACCACTAAAGACACAGAGCTCATGGGATACTCCATACCTAAGGTAAGAGGCCTGGCGTACAATAAAATCTGCCAAAAGCTTCATATTTATTTATTTACACCCTTCTCTGAAATGTTATCACTTTAGCCAGATGAAATTACTGCTATTAAAATTGCCATTGTTTTTGGAGTAAACCCATTGGTGGATTCACTAAGTAGGGACGGGTGGCAATTGGTTTTGGAGCATCTTGGGCAATGTACCATAAGTAAGAAGTTGCATGAAGCTGTGCTTTTCTTTTTCATTAAAAAAAAAGTGTCCTATTCTTTCCAAGGGAACCATTGTGATTCCCAACATGATATCAGTGTTGTCTGAAGATGGACAGTGGAAATTTCCTCATGAATTCAACCCTGAAAACTTCCTCAATGACCAGGGAGAGTTTGTGAAGCCAGAGGCCTTCATACCTTTCTCCATCGGTAGGTGGGCTGATAAAAAAACAACATTCTCGGATCAATATAATTGATATAAATGACAATATAATTCACATTCATACTTAATATAATACATAATGTATTTTGATGCCGCAGGTCCCCGTACATGTCTGGGGGAGAGTCTAGCTCGTATGGAGCTTTTCTTAGTCTTTGTGACTCTGCTGAGGAAGTTTCGGTTTGTCTGGCCAAAGGACGCAGGACAGCCAGACTACACTCCCGTCTTTGGAGTCACCATGAACCCAAAACCCTACCGCCTAGAAGTCCATCTAAGAAAGATTCCTAATTAGTTTTATTGCCACATTTTTCTCTTATGCTATGCAGTTCTACAATCCCCAGCCCGCTGATGCACAACCAGGCGTATGTTCTCAGTCAATTGATGACAGTTTGGTTTTATCAGTCAGCGTGTTTGGATTGACACATACTGAAGTCAAACCAAACTCTGTGATAAAACTCAAACAATGACTATTTTGTTTCATTAATATGAGTGGGGGTGAATGGAATTGCAGTCAAGTTAATTGATATCAGTGACTGAATAAATCTTTATGTCATTTAAAATCACAAAGTGTCTGAGTTGTCTTGTTGTTTTTTTATGTTTGATGAATTGACAATGTTTTCAGAATTTCAATTCACTTTCAGTTCTATATTCAAAGCCATCAGTTGCTGGCTTTGAATATAGAATTGAATTTGATTGTGTTTTAATTGATCAAACATTGAATTGAATGGCGTTTTATGCAAAGAAATATTCACTTATTTTTGTTCTTTCCATTTTCGTACGTATGACAAATCTTGTTTTTTTTCCTTTTTCAGCATATATAACATAATCAATTTGTATAAAAAAACAATCATAAAAAAAATTCTAATGGTGGGAAAACAAAACCTTTTCGTGGAACCAAAGCAAAGTTGGAAGTCCACAATTCTCTGGAATGTCATTATGTTTACGTTGAGATTTCCCTTCACTGGAATTAAGGGCAGAGTGTATATATCTATCTACAATGGGTGTGACTGAAATAGTCAAACTCATTAATTAGAAGGGGTGTCCACATACTTTTGGCTATGGAGTGTTTATATTTATATTAAAAGGACCATACCGGTGTTATCGGATGTTATAGCCTATTCAATACAATGTTGATTATCTTACAAAATATACCAGATAAGAGTTTGTAACAATTACCCAATGTCTCTATTGTATTGTAATTGAAACATTGAGGTGATAAATCCACATTAAAATTCCCGGTTTCTCTGGCTAAAATTCAGGTGGTCATGTAGAAGTCATAGCCGTTTACATTTCCTTCTTAAAACTCCTTTCTTCAGGAACTACATGGAAACGTACCTTCTTCAGAAAAAGTGTGGTAATAAGACTATACCAGACTCAGCCAGCATGATGTTGTCATCGTCGGTTGACAACGAGGACATTTAATGCACTGCAGAACCATCTAGAATGTTATAGGAGAAAATACAGAGAAAATGATTCTATTTTTGTTTAGAACTAATTCAAAGTAAATTAGATGTTTAATGCATTTTTCATGAACCTCAGGGGTAAGGTATCGTTCTAGCCTGGTTCCACCAGTGTTTCTTGCGAGGTCTTTACAGTGCCTATCACAAGAGAGACTGGCCCTTCGCAGTGAGAATTTGATTTGAAGCTATGCCTTGACAGAAAACACCTTCAGCCAATCGGCAAACAAAAAGGTACTTTGATTGGTCCCCTTCACCTTATGCTGCCCCCCCCCCCCCCCCGCATGTGCTTGTTTGTGATAGATCCACACAAACATTGATTATTGACTATGTGATATAACAAATTTATACCTGTATCAATAATAACAGAAAGCATGTCAACATATCAACACTAGATTGTGTATTAACATTGTGTACAAAGTTACTCTCGTCTAGTAGCTGCAAAACTCCTTGGCACCTGTCAATTCAGCTTTTCGACTGGAGAAGACATCTACTGTATGTTTTTACTTTACTTGTGGCATTTCTTTTACACAAGTGATGGCTTGTTCTGCAGTAAACTGCACAAATCTGGAATGTTTATCTTTTCACTATCCTATTAAATGTCCCCCCCAATGTTTTTGTCTGAGAAACAGCTCTATATACAGTTGATGCTTGAAGTTAGTGCCGACCAAGGTAGGATGGACACCTTTTTTTTTTACTTATAACCGTTGAAACTCTTATATGAGTTGTCGGAAATTTGAAACCTCGTACGGTCGTTTCCCTAGGTTGGCCAGGCTGATTAAGTTAGCGTGATGTTGACAGATCAATGATCGCCCATGGTGACTTCTCATCTTGAATTGCACATTATTTCCAGAAAGTCCTTGCTAGCTTCCATGATCACATTTCCGTTGGCCTATAAAACAGAAAGAGACAGAGAAAGACGGCAGGACACTCATTCATAAGGTTTTCATGAGTCATTAACAGCTAATATATGGACACTGATATAAGTGAGCATGTTCGTAAAATACATCTACTTTTTTAATTTACCAAAAAGCCTCCCCCCACATCCGATGTTGGTTGAGTTGTTTTTGGGTTTGAGTTGTTTTTCTCGCCCTATTAAAATTCAAACAGAATGAAAACTCATGAACACGCATGATGTTCACATCAGAGGGTTGAATCAGTAATAGCTGAATACTCAATTTTGAATCTCTAAAGCCTTGACGTAGACTAAGAACTCACCGCTGTCCTGATTGCGTCTTCTCGAACCAAAGTAATTGACAATAAAATGGCTTGTGATGTTGTCTCCTTTTGTATCTGTTAAAATGCAGGTACAGGCAAATTTTACTTTAAAAACATGCATCCCAAATACACAGAAATACCACTTGGACACACAAATGAAGCGTAGGGTTTGTGGAGCTAGTTCTGTCAGACAACTTGACGCCGCCACATGCTTTCACGCCCTTATGGGGCAAACTTTTTAAGCAGCCAGTCCCTCCTGCCCTAGCTGCTTGGCTTCCTGTTTTCCTGCCTGCTTGCTGCTTGCTGGGCTCTATTCTTCTATCCAGTGGGGAGATACGCTCAATAAGTATGTTTTCTGTACTCCTCGCCGGGAGTGATGAACAGTAGAGCCCACGATGCAACAATGCAAAATAAATAAAGATAATTCTGAAGTAAATCTAAGAGTTGTCTGTCAGAAATACACTGCGCTACCAATTGTTTTGAGGTTATTGTCCTGTGCTGTGAACTGAGTTAGTTGGCTTCGGAGGGAGCTATGATCCCTATGAGACCAATTTAAATTCTCGAGCGATCCAGGACAGGTGTGTGTTTGAATCTCCCAAGCCTTGATGTGGACAAAGAACTCACCAACATGAAAGTTGTTGTTTGAACCAATGGTTCCACCTTTGAGGTTTATTCCACTGTTTTCAACGGCATCTCCCATTATTCCTAGTAAAATACAGGGAGAGACAAATTTAGACTTATATGTCCATCAATAGAGATGTTTTGATGGACATTGTCCATCAAAACATCCCGCCAAATCACTCTGTATTTAAAGAAGAGGACATTTATTACATTTATTAGGACATTTATACATACGTATATTAGAAAGACATTCTGTATTTGTAAATGTATTGCATTAAATAAATAAATACATAAAATATAATAAATATATCAATGTGAATAATTAGACCCTTTCTTTGGTTTTCTTGCAAATGTCCTTGTACAGAGCTAACATCTTATCGGTGCAGTTGACCATAATATGTATGCTGCTGAGAACAAGTGAAGATGGAAGTTAGTAAGCGGAATATTACACAACACAAGTAATTATTCCAAAGAATCAAATAACACAGAAAAAAAAATGCAGTTTTTACAATTACTGTATATATTCATATACGATCTAATATGTAATATATTAATTATTATTAAAAATCTCTAACTCTACTACTGCTACTTTCTGGCTCCCAGGGGGTCCGGGGGAGGGCCGGGGTAGAGGCAACCGCAGCAACCACCACGGGTAACCGCCTGCAGCTAGCTCCTTCGCCCAGCAGCCACCGCCAGGAACATCCAGCAGCCCAGCAGCCAGGCCACCCCTCCAAGCAACCCCCACAACAGTCAAGTCCGGCCACGCCTTCACCAGACAACACAGCAGCCCGAGGCCCCACGCTCCAGCAGGGAGGAGGGGGCAGTTTGTCTTCGTCCCTGGAGAAGCCGGTGGATGGGTGTTCCAGGGAACCAGTACATTTTTAATTTTTGTTTGTTGGTTTGAGGTATGGGGGATGTGAACCCTGTGTCAGAGTGTTTTATTATTTTAAGATCATAATTACTCTCCTGTTAAAAAAAAAAAAGACAAAAATGCTCTCTGAAACCTCTGAACAAAATTTTGAAAAAAAATCTGAAAAAAGGACTGAAAAAAACCCCTGAAATAACAACAAAAAAAATGCCTTAAAAAAGTTGCTACAACTTCTCTGACAAAAGTGAATGCAGATGAAGTGCCTTTAAATAAAGTGCACAGTATATCTGTTGATTACCAACACATATCGATGTTTAGAGCCTCATTTCATCAGGGTGATGCAAAGTTTGAAGGATCCAGTTATAACATTAACCTTATAGCGGGGTGCTTCATGACATCATCATTCAATTTGTGGCAGGTTGCGGTTCTGGGGGGGCTTACACATGGGGCAAGGTGCGCAGTGCTCTGAGGTCTAGACTCCATGGTGTGTATTGGTCGAGACTGCATTCCATGGGAACGTGGAAAAAATATAACTCATGTTGGCAGGAAGTAATGCTGCGTTTCATGGGAACTCTGAAAACTTGGCCCGTGCTTTGCTGCCTGCAGCTATTTTTTTACTATTATTATTCCTGTACCTCAGTGAAACAAACATTCTCAGTGTAACACACACATCCATGTGAATATTCAAAGTAAATAAGTGCAATTGTCCGGCGCCCCCCGACCTCCCAGGGCTGATGGAAATAAATAAATGAATAAAAAGACCCCCAATGGGGTCTCCTCGTTTTGCAATAAGACACAATAATATGCATTGTTCCCTGCCCCCCATACCACACCACCCAGGAACAAAATACGAAACCAGTCAGTGGCTGCCCAACTTTTTACTACACACGTTGATAAAGTTGTGTCATCGAAAATCAAACATGTGCACATGTTTTTTATGTCCAACACTAGTTTTAACAAAGAACACTATTTTTCCATCATCCCCTCCACTCTGGTCCAGTGACATTCACCTGTTTTTCGCTTGGTTCTGTTCTTCCCATGTTTTACTTTCCAGGCTGTTAAAACACAGGAAACACCGTTATAAGGAGAGAAACACGTAGAGAATAATTTCACGTTTTCTGAGAGAAAAAGAATAAGAATCGGTTGAATTAGTGGGAAAGCACTCACCTAAGAGTTGTTGCATGATGTTTGCATTAGCCGGTCGTGAATCATTGTTTCCCATTGTTTCTACTAAATCAGACATGAGACACACGCTTAGGAGAAAAAAAAAAGATAGATGCATTCCAAACAGACAGAAACACACATGCAGTCCTACCGGTGGTTGACTTCAGCTGCAGGTGTGGGGGGAAGACACAAGCCGCTGCTTATATAACTATGTTTTACTGATGGGTGTATGGACATCGAAACCACTCCAGTCCCCTACCGCAGAAGTAAAAACCTTGTGAGAGAAAAAAGTCTTGCACGTTTGTAGGACCTTTTGGCCGGAATCCTTGTCGATGTTGTAAGACTAGTATATTGGGTTTATGTTGACGAGATAAAAAAAATGTGTCTCAACAGGTTCTGTTGTTTTCCACCGAATCAGAGCTCTTCAGTGGAACTGGAACTTCCTACTTAACTACTTCCAATGCAAACCAGATACAATCGTTCTGCAAGTGTAGGAGACTGGGAGCTTTGAAATAAATAAAAAACACACAAAAACACATGTAAAATGTATTATAAAATACGCTCAATTTGAAACCAATTCAATTTCAAGTTACTTTTTTTTTAAGTTCTTTCATTTTTGGAGTTTTGTGGCTTAAAAGTGTAAAAATGTCAGGCAGTGAAAAGGCCTACAAGGCTTTATTTACGGTTGTACCAATTGACATTTTAAACAAATTAACAAATTATGTCAAAAATCGAAGTTTTTAACTTAATAGATGTATGTGCTTGAATAAACAAAATACATATTTTTTACCACAAAAATATATAAATGCATGTACCTCAATATGTTTTTACTCCCCTTATAAAATCTTACCCATAAATATATATTATAATATTCATTACAAACCACCTATAACCACAATTATCCTGTCCTTTGGCTGCCCTGCAATTCTGAATCAGCTTTTTTGTCTTTATTGGAGAGAGGGAGACAATCATGAGAGAGACTTGACATGGATATCCATATCTTAAATTTTCTTGTCTTCTCTCTCTCTCATATAGCCATAGTGGACAGGTGTGTGTTTGAATCCCTAAAGCCTTGGTGTGGACAAAGAACTCACTCAAGGTTGTTGTTCGAACCAATGGATCCAGAATCCATGCCCATTCCATTGTTTGTGATGGTTTCTCCCCCTTGTTCCTTAAAATACGGAGACAAGACATACAACTTGGGCTGGTTTGGTGTCTCTGTATGGTCCTGGGAACCGGGTGGGGACCTGAGCTTGGCTGGGTGTGCTCGGTGTGGGCTCCCCATGTGGTCTCCTTCGGAGTGATGCCAGGTTGTTTCTGCTGCGACCCTGCAGGGCTGTTGACAGTGCTGCCGGGTGCTTTCCAGGGCCCCTTGTGAGCTGCTCGCCATCGTGGGTGTGGGTTGGAGTGCAGGAGGCTGCTGTTGGCCTTGCTCCTGCTGCGCGGCTTCTCTGCAGCGGGTGAGCAATCAGGGGAGATTGGCTTTGGTCAGCGAGGTGACCAATAACATGGTGGTCCAGAGTGCAGAGAAGGTGTCCCGATCACTTACAGTGCTTATTGCGTTCCTTAAGGAGACGTGAAATATAATAAAATAACTGACATCTAGAATAAAAATACACTGTTTTGGCACCCCATCACTGGCATGTGCATCGTCGGGGGGAGAGGGAGACAGCAGCGCAAATTGTGCCCCGATCGCTCCCTCTCAGCGTTGCCCCCCTTGAAATTGTAAATCACAATTCTTTTTGCCGTGCCCCCGATGTCCCGGTTTGGGAATAGCTGGTGTAGACCACATCATTTATTCAATTCCCGGTATGTATTTGACTACCGGTTTATATTTGAGGAAATAAATTCAGTAATGTAATTCTGTTGTGTTTATTTCCAAAAAAAAAAAAAGTATGCAATTGTTTGACTGGAGGCTGCGGAACATGATCCGCTGTGTGTTTCGCCAAACAAAAGCAATAAAAACAGTGTGTTTTTTATTGTAGATCTATTTATACTATTCTATTTTCTAACATTTCCTAATTGAATGACGCAAAAAAAGCCCTGTTCTGTGTCCTGGGGCGGTTTCCCGGGGTGGTGTCCCAGTGCAGTGTCCCATGCGGTGCAAACAGGAGTGCTGCAGTACCATTTCCTTACTAGTGTTGAAAGAAACTTTTAAATGAGGCCTTGTAGATCTAATATGAGGTAAGATTCAGCAACTGGATTGCTTATTTGTCGTCTCAAATTTACTCAGATACAGATTTTGGTGGAATGCTTAGGTGAAATGAGTGAGAGTTTACATACTTCATACAACGGAACCCTATTACCTTAGAACTTTATGTCCGTGGTGATAGCGAAGGGATGTCTTTGTGAAACTTGAACATATCTTGTAACAGAGTAATCACTAAATACCTTTTTAAAGGGCCAATACAACCCATAAAATGCAGTTTTCCACTTGCCAAAAAGTGATTACAGGTCCTATCTTGTGACTGAAAGTCGAATTATGCCTCAAAAGGACTTGGTTTCATTCATGAGGGTTATTTTTGAAATATTATAGCCAATCCAGTCCTTTTTACCTGTTGACATAGTGTTTCCACTTGCCAAACAGTGATTGATTGCAGCTCCAACCTTGTTACTAAAAGGTTGTTTATGCCTCAATATAACTTGATCTAGACCTTGACCTTGGTAATGAATATTTTCAGGCATCAAACTCCAACTTCCTCATACCCAGAAATATAATAACACTTTATGAACTGCCCAGAGGAGGACATGTGGTGGTGGATGGACCAGAGGAGGAGGAGGTGGTGGTGGATGGCCCCAGATAGGATGTGGTGGATGGCCCAGAGGTGGACATGCAACCATTACTATACCTATTTTATCACTATTTCACCATCATTTTGTGTTTTCCTGTTGTCCGTTTCAGATTGGCTGTCTCATTTGCCCACGGCTGTACCACAGGCCCAGAGCACGAGCAGAAAGAAAAATATTATTTGCAAAGCATGCCAGTGAAATCTCTACCACCCAACTGCTACTGTGTAAATTTAGATACACTGGTAGATTGTATATAGTTGTATGTATTTTTTAACATTGTGTTGTTCTGACAATGTTTTTGCTAAAATAATGTTACAAGTATGAAAAATATGTCTAAGACCGATGCAAGACATTCATACTTCCAAATATGTACCTTTCGGGAGATATACTGTGCATATGTCCAATGAAACAAGGTAAAGAACACATAAGGTGTTATCTTTATGGCTATGAGGTAAGTAAGTTGGTTTGATGGCTTAAAATATTCACTTACAAGGTCAAATTTAGATCAAGTTATTTTGAGACATAATTCACCTTTCAGTGACAAGGTAGATGCAGCAATCCCTTTTTGGCAAGTGGAAAACTGCCTTTTATTGGTTGTACTGGCCCTTTAAAATAATATTTCAACAGGTAAAAAGAACTGACTTGGTTCTAATCGAGGGCAAAGCAGGTAAAATAATACAGAGGCACAAGGATAATTGCAAAAGAAATAATGTCTTTATTTTAAATCGAACCGATGGAACCCATAAACCTGTAAATTATAGTGTAGTTTCCAAATATAGGCCTAAACAAGGATATTAGACATACCAAACACATAAACATCAGAAGCAATATTAGAGTATTGGCTATAATCACCTATATGTCATATAAACGAAAAACACTTCCTTGGCCACAATTGTTTTTATCCTATGACATGAGACGTTAAAGTTTCACAAAGACATCGCTTTGTTATCACCACGGACATAAGGTTCTGTGTATTTACACGTTATGATAAGGCAGCTGTAGATCTATTTGACTGGGAGATACAGGTTTAACAGGCTGCGTGCGCTGCCGCGGAAATCACTTTTTGGCAGACGATCACTTTTGGCATGACACCTGTCCCTGGCGCCTGTGTATCTCTTTATTTTAGATCGATTTAATTTAGTTTGTTTGTTTGTTAGTTAGTTTGAAACAAAACCTTAAACACAACCCGAGTTAAGGGACTGACCAAAAAAAACAGTGTATCCCACTGTCACCCGAGCGTCAACACTGCCCGTTGCTTTCTGTTGCTATTTAGGTTCAGCAATTGGGTCTCATTTGTTATTATTATTAAATTGTTGTATTTTATCTGATGTTAAAAATATGATATCGGCATTATATATTAGCCGCCCCGTTCTCTAAATATCAGCATCGGCCATTGAAAAACCCATCGCTTACCACCACAAGTGCAACTTTTGGGGTGGCTACTACCCCTCTCTTTTTTCACCATACATGTGTTTGCATGGCACGGCACCCAGACGGATGTTTGATTTAAAATTCATACTAAAATATGATCAAAGATACTTATTAAACAGAGGGAATTAGAGATAAAAGGCTGCCTATAATATAAGCCTGCTTCCAATAAAGGACTGTTTCCCTCTCCACTTGAGGTAAATACTGCCTGCTTGTACTGCCTGTACTGAAGTTCACCAACTTCACCAGAAGAAATTCCTCATATATGTAAATGTACCTGGTGAAATAAAAACCATTCTGATCCAATTGTGATTAAACGTTTGTTCCTTTCCTCTGATTTATTTCCAAATAATCACATTTATTTGCGAGATCATTGTGTTGCCGTCCCTGGTTTCTGGCATTGGTCTTCGTCTAGAAAACAGGAGAGAGAGAGGGAGAGAGAGAAAGAGTATTTTTGTTGTTGTTGTTGCTTGTTTTGTTGCATAAGTTCAAGTTCAAGTTCAAGTTCAAGAGATTATTTGACACTTGCTTTGGCAGAAAAAGACTGTTTCCCATGCCAATAAAACCCCATTGAATAGAAATGTAATTGAATTGAGAGAGAGCGAGAGAGACAGAGAGAGAGGAAATTTAAAGAAATGGACAGTCGTGTACGCAAGCAAGGCAATGTTTACATCAACACTGTGTCCAGTGGGAGAAGTATAAGTTTCACAATATGTACTCACTACTTTCCACTTTTACGTTTCCTTGGTTGGTGTTGATGTTTTGCCCAATACTTGTTTGGTGATTTCCATCTCCTGTTCAAGCACAGGCAGAAAGAAAGCTCCATTATGAGAGAGAGGAAAAGCAGGACGTGCTCATGACGTCCACACCTGAGATTAGCATCTGACGGGCGGACAAGGACAGGGGGGGGGGGCGGGAAAGCAGAGCGTTGTCCCCCTTAATATATCATTGTAAAAATAATTATATAATTTTAAATAAAATAATAAGCTTTGGCTGCCCAGCACCAATATGGTGGCTGCGTCTTCTAAAGCATGTTTGTCTGTGGAGGCAGGAGGTCGATCCAATATTAAAATCATCACAACTCGCTGAATTTTCGACGGATTTTGTTTTTATTACAAATGCCAGAGGTGTATTTATGATATTGGATACTTAGTTGAATTAAAAATGCTGTAAATAACCTACATGCTGTACAACCCTTAAGTTATTTACCTATTAATTATCCAGTATATATAGTAGTAATAAGGGTTTCCTCCATTTTGAATCTCTGAAAAATTGATGCAGACAAAGAACTCACCGGAGATTTGCAGGTTGTTTCCGTCACCAATGTTGGTGTTTCCACCAGTCACTAGCTCATTGCTGGTGCTAGTGTTTCCCATTGTTTCTACTAAAACAGACATGAGACACACGCTTAGGAGAAAAAAAAAGATAGATGCATTCCAAACAGACAGAAACACACATGCAGTCCTACCGGTGGTTTGAGCTTGTTGCCTTCAGCTGCAGGTGTGAGTGGAAGACACAAGCCGCTGCTTATATAACTATCTTTTACTGGTGGGTGTATGGTACCAGTCCCGTACTGCAGAAATAAAGCTCCCCTTGTGAGAAGTCTTGCACCTTCTTGCAAGTCTTGCAGTCTAGGACCTTTTGGCTGGAATCCTTGTTGATGTGGTAATACTGGTTTGATTGGGTTTATGCTGACAAGATAAACAAAATGTGTCTCAACAGATTCCGATGATCTCAATTTGAGATCTTGATTTGGTGGAAAACAGCTCAATTTGAAGAGCTCAATTTGAAACCAATTCAATTTCAAGTTAATTTTTTTTAAAATTCATTCATTTTTGGAGTTTTGTGGCTTAAAAGTCTAAAAATGTCAGGCAGTGAAAAGGCCTACAAGGCTTTATTTAGGGTTGTACCAACTGATCAAATTATGTCAAAAATCAAAGTCTTCAACTTAATAGATGCACTTGAATAAACAAAATACATATTTTTTTACCACAAAAATATACAAATGCATGTACATCGATATTTTCTTTCTCCCCTTATAAAATCGTATTTATTATTTACCCATTAATATATATTTTAATGTTCATTACAAACTACTTATAACCACAATAATCCTGTCCTTTGGCTGCCCTGCAATTCTGAATCAGCTTTTCTGTCTTTATTTGGAGAGAGGGAGACAATTACGAGAGAGAGACTTGACATGAGTGTCCATATATTTAATTTTCCTGTATTCTCTCTCTCTCTCTCTCTCTCTCTCTCTCTCTCTCTCATATAGCCATAGTAGACAGGTGTGTGTTTGAATCTCTAAAGCCTTGGTGTGGACAAAGAACTCACTCAAGGTTGTTGTTCAAGCCAATTAATGCAGAATCTATGATGATTCCATTGTTTGTGATTGTTTCTCCCACTTGTTCCTTAAAATACGGAGACAAAGACATACAACTTGGGCTGGTGTGATTTCTCTGTCTGGTCCTGGTCCTGGTCATCATTCCCTGCTCAACAACGTGCTAATGAATGTTCCCTCAGAGTCACTTGGATTTTGAGTCAACACAAAAAGCCATTTACTGATGGAGGGGTTGTCAAGGAGTGCATGAGTGCAGTAGCTGAAACCTTACTTGAGGGGAAACAGAAAGAAGAGCTTTGTGACAAAATAAAGCAAATACCCATGTCAGCATCATCAGCCACAAAGAAAAGTGAAATGTTAATCCAGGATGTGCTAGCCCAGCTGGATGAAGCCATTCATAAGGTACCATGTGTAGGCTTAGCTGTAGATGAATCCACTGATGTGTGTGACAATGCTCAGCTGTTAATTTATGTAAGGTTCTTCAACCAAGAAAATAAAGTTCTGTGAAGATGTGTTAGGTGTAACTCCTCTTAAGACCAGTACAGAGGAGAGGACATCTACCTGGCCATTAAGGAGATGTTAACAAAGCGAGGAATAGAGCCAAAACAAGTGGTTTCAATTACCACAGATGGAGCCCATGCCATGATAGGGAGAGAGAAAGGAGCTGTGGCAAGATTGAAAGAGGACAATCCTGAGCTCATCTCTTACCACTGTATAATACATCAATCTGTCATGTGCTCCACCCTGTCAGATGAGCATGCGGAAGTGATGAACACAATGATGAAGATGATCAATTTTCTCAGGGCATCCTCTTCCTATCAGCATCGCATGCTCAGGGAATTCCTCAGAGAAGTTAATGCAAACGCTGATGATCTGTTGCTGCACAACAACGTGAGATGGCTTAGCAAAGGCAGGTTAGAGCGCTTTTGGTCCATCAGAAGGGAAGTAGCAGCTTTCTTGGAAGAGCTGAGAAGTCAGAAGGCAACAGAGATTTCTCTCTTTTTAAAAGATGAGAAAAGGATGGATAATGTGGCCTTTTTGGTTGATATCACTTAACACCTTAATGAACTTAATATGAAGCTACAGGGCAAGGACAATACAATTTGTAAACTGATGACAACTGTCCGCTCCTTTCAGAGGAAACTTGAGGTGTTCAAGGAAGACCTGCAGGGAGACTGTGCACACTTCCCAGCAGTGCAGGAACAGGTTCAGGGACAGAGAGATGTGTCTTCTTTTGGTGACTTTGTCGATAAGCTGATTGTAAACTTCTCCAAACGTTTTGACAGCTTCCGCTTTGGACAGCAGCTCACCTTGTTCATTCAGAACCCATTTCTAATCACAGATGTCAGTGGGTTATCAAAGGAAGTCACACAGCACTTCAAATGGGCCAATGCTGGGCCTCTCCAGGTGCAACTGACTGATCTCCAAGCAGATGTGGCGCTGAAAGAGCAGTTTGGAATAACTGACCCTACCACTTTCTGGCTCCAAATGGTCTCTGAGACAGCTTTCCCAGGTCTGAGGAAAGTAGCCTTGTACACATTGACCATGTTTGGCTCCACATACAGCTGCGAGGCAGCTTTCTCTGCAATGAACATAATTAAAAGTAAATATCGATCCAGGCTCACCAATGAGCACCTGCACATGTGCATGAGAATGGCCCTGACATCATTCCAGCCTAGATTTAAACTCCTGGCAGGACAAGCTAGAGCTCAGTTCTCTCACTGAACAACAGAAAGTGGGGGAGTTGGATAAAAGAGGGAAAGAAAGAGAAGCTACAACTGTTCACTTGTTAAGATGTGTTGAGATATCTGCTTTTGAAATTGGTTGAGACTGTTAAAACATTCACAAAGAAAAAGGGGAAACTCAAGCTTCTGCTATACTTTATTTTATTTTTCAAAAATGAAGTATATATTTTATCTTTATTTTAACATTATTATTATATTTATTTTAACCATTTTGATTTTAAATGCAGACCTTCTTTTCCTTGAAGAGATTAGGTTCAGTTGAGTCAGTTGAGCCTCCTTAAATAATACATATCTTCAGTATTAGCTGTATAATTGTATAAAAGTTACAATTAATATTGTCGACATGTTTTTGAATTGTTCTTCCTATATTGATCTGACAGTCAGTTGTTGATTACATGCAGACGTTGATACAACTTCTAGGCTACTTCAATATATATCACACTGAATCATAACGCAAGTTAGACATTATGATGTTCCGGACCTTTGCTGGAGGACATTTTCTCTAACTGGACCTATTTGAATTTTAGTTGAATACCCCTGTACTAGAACAACACCTCAAGGAAAATGCAATAATGCTAAAATTTCATATAATTTAGGCAAAGGGATCAGAAAATGACATATAAATTCAATACAATACAATTATACTGCAGAGAAATCCTTAAATTCTGTCTTGCTGGAATCTACTGAGAAAACCCACATCTAATACTAAATGTAACTATATAAACTCATAACCAAATATCCCAGACAGAACCTCTCTTCTCACATTTGACTAGAGAAGAGTAAAAGACCAGTAAGGGTTATCTACACTATACTATGACAATGCACAACAAAAACCCCTAGTCGTACAGAGGAAAACCCTGTGTGAAAGCCATTTTACAATTCTAACTAGAAAACCAAAAAAAATCATGAACCACATGATGTAATAAACTAAATGAACATAGAGAGATTCCACTAATGCCGGTACATAATGCTATGCAGATTAAACAATGGTTTTCACTTAATATTGACAACAACAAAATTCATTGTGTGAACATAATGACCAACACATCCTATAAGTAATGATAAACATAATTAGAAAAACATCTTCACATTTCAACATCTCAGTGTCTCAATATCTCTGTCATCATGATAAGGTTGTTTCCAATCATCTAGTGGTATGGAGACAAACTGTCCCACAACCATTTTAGTAATTGTAGTTTCTTGATGAATTTGATGTGTTTATGAAGAAGTAGTGACCACTGACGCTGACTTGAGTAAAATAATAGATTTATTACAAAAGAACAGCATCAGACCAGACTTGCCATGGACGGCCTGGGGGAGAACAAAGCCGGAAGGATTCTCTCTCGAAGGCAACTCGGCGACATTTACCATTTGGTAAATGCAACTCGGCGACATTTACCATTTGGTTCCCCTACATAGGTCACAAGTCACATTTCACTTCCCTTATCACCAGGACCCCTGGTGATGTGCTCTCTCTCTCAGGACCCCTGGAACCGTCTCTTAGTAATTATCTTATATGATGGGGCTGTCTTGGGATGCCACACATTCCAAGACACCTCATAATCATAGCATCAAACACATTTTCACTACAGGTATCAATATTTTTATGAATGTAGAAATCCATGGCCCCAGTGCATTTCTTAGCCAAGTAAATGGGTCCAAAGTGTCAGCTTGATGCGCTTTCATAGATTGTGTGGCTACCTGCACCATACTCTTCTTGAACTGAATGATTCGGAAATCTCCACCACATATTTGTTGAAATGAATGTCCAGTGGAGTCAACATTTAACCATGGGTGGACTACGTTAGTGACTTTTCACTTGGGGCTTTTCTTCGGGATCTGATGTTAGTGAGAGTGGGCAGGGGAGCGGCTATTTTTTAAGTCTCGCTGTGGAATTGTGCTCCTTGGTTGGATGATCAACACATACATACATACATAGACGACAATAGATGGCAATGACAATAAGAAGGAGAGCACAGACGTAATCAATCTTTTCCTGTTGACAGGGGATCATCCTTTTTTAAGTACAAGGTTAGGATTAGGGGGATGGTAGCTCAGGCGGTAGAGCTGGTGGTCTAGTGATCTAAAGGTTGCTGGTTCGATCCCAGGCTCCTCCTGCTAGCATGCTGTAGTGTCCTTGAGCAAGACACTTAACCCTAATTGCTCCTGATGGCTGCGTCCGTCGGTGATTGAACAATTGTAAGTCGCTTTGGATAAAAGCGTCTGCTTGTGAGATTGTGATCTCAGTTTACGTATGATGATTCTCCGTTGTTGTCGTTTATCTGGTCTTCTGAAAGGTTGCAAACTTTCTTGCAATGACATGCGTGTACCCATGTTGGTCGTTCTGCCACCTTAACTGCTGCTGCGGTGGTGATGAGAATCTGGAACGGTCACAGGAATCTGGCAGAGTTCCAGCCTTTCCTCCAGAAGTCGCAAATCACCACCCAGTCACCTGGTCCGAGGTCCTGTAGTGGTCCTTCAAGTAGGACGGGTAGTGTTGCTTTGACCTGGGCACATAGACTTAAACACTTGGGTGAGAGACACACATTATGACAAGATTGTTTGGTCTAGGTCCACGAATGTAAAATAGGGTACGTGGAATAATTCTGTGATTTCCCAAACAGTTATGTTGAATAGCCGACTACAGACTCAGTACAAAAATGTATGTATGCACCCGAGTGTAACAACGATAATATTATCACAATATTCAATTTGTAGGAGATAATGTCCATAAAATATTTATTAGGCTACAAAATAACTGACAGTGTGTAAATCATGCAAGGTCTTTTAAATTGTCTTAGAATGCATTTCTCGAATGTTGCCTGAACATTATCACATCTACACATCTACTATCCATTAATAAAGTAAACTCTAAAAATGATAAATACTAAACTGGACAATCTGATCACTACTGATTTACATGGTTTGGCTTTTATTGACAGAAGACAGACCTAACTGTATTGGTCTCCCGGTCAGCACTTCATGCTGGGACAGTCCTGTCACACCCTGTGATTGTCCTCGCATTCATTTATTTATTTTTTAAAAAGACATTTATATATCTTTTTCTCAATCACATGAGAGTGTTGTCTTTATTTCTAAACCTGTGTCCCAACACACCGCCCGACAAACAGGAATGGACGCCAACATGTGTCCCAATACACCACACGACCGACAGGTGGCTTTATTTATTATTATCAATTTTACTGAAGTTATTTAAAAAATGTATTTATCAGCTGCCCTTCCTAGCCTGCGCCGCACACGGTTGGCGACACGTCTGTCTGAGGGGTGGGATTTATGCGTTTAACAAAGCTTCTTCAACGATCCTCTAGATCTGTACAATCTTTAAGCTTACTCAGAGCTATTTCCTTCACAATAGCCACAATGTGATCTGTGATCTGAAATGTGATCTGGTTCTTCAATACTACAATTAACATTGTAGAGAAAGAACAGTCTCTTAACATAAACGCTGGGGGGCTCCTTAAAAACCCAGAGGCAATGTTTTAAACCCACATAACATACAAAAGACTATTGTCCTCATTCAAATAGTTGATCATATGCATTTTTCTCTCACATGGCGTCTCCCATTGTTCAGTCAGTAAAAGGCAGAATGAGGTGGTTTGATGGCTGGTGTCCTTCAGTCAGCACTGAAAGTCCCGAATTAACAGAGTGACCACCATCATTTTGAAATGGAAGAGGTTTTGAACCACCAAGACCCTTCCTAGAGCTGGTGGCCTGAACAAACTGTGCAATCAGGGGAGATTGGCTTTGGTCAGCGAGGTGACCAAGAACCTGGTGGTCCAGAGTGCAGAGAAAGTGTCCCTATCACGTACAGTGCTTTTTTTGTTCCTTAAGGAGATGTGAAAAAATAAAAAAAATAGAATAACTGTCAGAAAATATAGTATAGTCAAATCTGTGTAAGGAAAACAAAGAGGAAATAACCCTGGCCAGGGGAATTGGCTAAATATTAAATAAGGTGAAAAAGATGAAAGTGAAGTGAAAAAGAGTTAAATGTTAAAGGCTTAAAAGAGGAAATAAGATGAAAAATAAAGTTTGAGAAAAGTGGAAAAACAGGGCTGAACCAGCCTAAGAGAACTAGTGTACATTGAGCATGCATGAAGAAAGAATCTGATTAAAAAGATAATTTGTTAAAATTTTGATGAAATTAGAGAATTATAAATGAGTTGACGTTAAAATATAAAGTTAAGCGCTGTTGGAGTCTTTGGAGGATCAGATGTGCTGCTGGACAGACGTGTCTGTGTGTGTGTGTGTGTGTGTGTGTGTGTGTGTGTGTGTGTGTGTGTGTGTGTGTGTGTGTGTGTGTGTGTGTGTGTGTTGGGTCGTGGCTAGAGATGCGTGGAGAGATCTGTGTAATGTTCGTATATGTGTTATTAAGTCAGTCGGAGTGTGCAGTCAGACAGATGTTGGCTAAAGCGGAGAAAAGAGGAGATCGACCAGTGAGGAAAATGGTTCCAGGAACAGACAACATGGATGAGAGTGAACAGGGTGAAAGTTATGAAGAATCGGAGAAAGAAGGTCCTTCCTGTTTTCAACCGTTAGCAGCCAGTACAGGGGTAGGAGATGACAGACGCATGGTTTTAAGAGAGATTGAGAGGAGTATAGACAGATGCCTTGAGGACTCCACCTGTCCAGAAGTTCAACAAGTATTGGAAAAACAATTACAAGAACTGCAAATAACGGAGAGGAAACAACAGAAGAAAAAGCCTCAAAAGCCAGACACTTTGAGGTATGGACTACGTCCAAGAAAAGGAAAGAGACCCGACACTGTGTCCAGTGATAATTAGAGGACAAAATTTAGAGTACAAGTCTTGGCAGAATACAGACATGTCTGACATACTTGAAACGTTACCCACTCTTCAAGATGGAGCACATCTGTGGATCTCAAAGCTGGAAGAGGTTTTGGTGGGAACACAGCCTGCAATGGGAGATATTAACAGACTTTTGGCTAGCTCATGGAGTCCCAGCTATGGAGGAGATCCTGAAGGCGGCAGGCCTTAAAAGATACGTGGCAACTGCGGTGTATGATCCAGAATTGTTTGCTGCAAGCAGAGGTCAGATCTGGAGAGCATTGAGAGATGCATTTCCAACAAACATACACCTGGACAACATCTTTATGAGTCATTGGGCTCACAGAAAAATCCAAGAGCTTATGTGTCAAGGGCTCATCAAGTGTGGAGAAATGTCACAGGAAATTATTCAGATTTGAATCAAATGGAGAAATCAATTCTACAAGCCAAAATACAGAATTTGCTCCTCACTCTACAAGTGAGGAGCAAATTGGCAGAAGTGGTTGGTCTTGGAAGCATGAAGCGTGTTTATACGGATCACATAGCACGTCAAGTGGAGCTATATCGGAAAAAGGAGCATGACCAGAAAGAACAGGACCAGGAGAGTCTCAGAAAACTCAACTAAATACAGTTGGTGGATAATAAGAAGAAGGAAAGGAAACAAGCTGTGGTTATGCAGAGCCAGTCACAACCAAATCAATTACCACCACAACCACAGCAAGGACAGATTCAGGTTCAACCACCTGTGGTCCCCACTGTCTCCTTTCCACAGCCAGTTTTTGATCAACCACAAATATGGAGAGGAAGAGGTAAAGAAAATTTAGGAAGAGGTGGAGGAGGAAATTTCCAACAGTCTCAAGGAGCCTGTCATAATTGTGGACAACTAGGCCACTTTGCTCGTGACTGTTACAGGTTCATAGGAGAACATGTTGAACATTTACAGGGGTCCGGAACCTGGTTTCTAGGGGTGCCCGGAAGACTAGAAAGGGAGGTGTCAGCTGGTAGTGTCAGGGCCAGAGCAAGATCCAAAAATAGAGGTGAAAATAAATGATAAACCATTGGAAGTAATGGCAGATTGCGGAGCAGCTTTCACCTGTGTTTGGTCTGAAGATGCTATACATCTCCCCATGTCTGACCAATTGGGTACGGACACTCGGGTTTGAGGGTGTGAAACAGCTGATTCCTCTCACAAAACCAATTGAGCTCCGCTATAAAAATCGGAAAATCACACTACCTATATTGGTGTCAGAACATACGCCCATTGCACTCTTGGGAAGAGATGCTATGTGCAAACTAAACTGTACAATACGGTGTACACCGGACTGCTTTCTGGTGGATGTACCACCTGATGTCTACCACCAATTATTTATGGCACCAGAGACCGAGACTTCTTCAGTATATTGGATTGGAAATCTTAGTCCAGAACTATTAGAGCCAGCCAAGATGTGGGAGAAGTCATTGTGGCAAATATGCCTGATGCCCTGAGTTTCCACATCATTGCACGCTTAAATATTTTAAGAAGCTGGCCAATTGGATCCGGAGGAGTGGTTGTGTAGTCAACCCAAGCATGTTCAGCTGACCGCGTGCTGCATAATTTTGGGACCACAAGGAGCAGCTATGACGATAAACACTGATGACTATCTTGAGAAAGAGCATGACATTGAGAAAAGTGTGCCACATATGACTATAATGGTGGCTGAAGGATTTGAGTAGAAGCATATAGGAGAAATGATGGCAGAAGCCGAGGAAGCCATTTTCGCACCAATAAAGGAGAATCTTGCTATCTGGATGAGTGAAGAACAGAAGTTCATGAAAATCATGATCTCAGCTCAATGACAAGGACAACCACAAGTGGTACAGATGAGACATGATTCAATGTTCAGCGCTAAATTGGATTCAGACAGTATGAGAGAGGAGATGCTGCAACAAATTCCAGAATGTTTGTGGTCACGACATAGTACTGACATTGGACTTGTGAAGTATGCCCAACCGGTGAGAGTGGAACTGCGACCAGGAACCAAACCTCCTTGGAAAAACCAGTACCCACTAAAGGAGGAGGCTATCAAAGGGATTGAACCACAAATTGAAGGTTAAAAGCAGGTGTAGTGGAAATATATTCGGATCCTCAGAGTAATACGCCTATATTGCCTCTAAAGAAGTCAGATGAGTCCTATTGCTTGGTATATGATTTTAGAGCGGTAAATGAAGTGGTGGCAGACTTTCCAGCTGATGTACCAGATCCACATACCTTGTTAGCTCAAATTCCCCCAGAGGCTACACACTTCACAGTGTTGGATTTGTGTGGAGCATTTTTCAGTATACTACTGAGTGAAGAAAGTCAAGGGTTGTTTGGATTCACATACAAAGGACAAACCTTCAAGTACAAGAGGCTCCCTCAAGGATTCAAACGTACAGTAGCCCTCACATTTTCAATGAAGTGTTGCAGGATGACTTGGTTGGGATTGATTAGATCTTGAAAAGTACTGTCATTCAGTATGTGGATGACATCTGTTCACCAGATGAGGAAACATGCAATGAGGACTCAATCAAAACGTTGCAGCTATTGGCAGACAAAGGACACAAGGCCTCTCAGAAGAAGCTGCAGTATCGTCAAGAAAAAGAAATAACCCATGGACACAGAAGCATCTCTGAGAGTCATTTGGAAGCCATTCGAACGGCACCAAAGCCTAGAACAGTCAGAGAGATGGTGACGTTTCTTGGTATTGTGGGATATTCTTCAGCCTGGGTAGAAGATTATGCCTGCCTAACAGGGCCTTTGAGAGCCATGATAAAAGAGACTGGGAATGCTCAACTCCATTGTAACCTCACCTGGACGCAGGAAGGTCTTATGGCATTTGAGACGATCAAACAGAGGTTACAAGAAGTTCCAGCGCTAGCATTGCTAGACTATTCTAAGAACTTTTTGCTGTATGTGGCTACATCCACTGGGGGTATTATGCATGTGCAGTTCTTTGTCAGCCCACAGGTACAGGGACAAGTCCTCAACCTGTTTCGTATTATTCTACTGCCTATTCAGAAGTAGAATTGGAGCTACCACTGTGTTACAGAGCAATGGTGGGAGTTTATGTAATGTATGATAAAGCATCATCAGTAACTATGGGTTACCCAGTGACAATTCTTACCCATCATAGTCTCAGAAATCTTTTGAATTTTGGTAAATGTACATTGACTATGTCTAGGCCAAGAGACTATCATAGGCTCTTAGAGCAGGCAGATGTCACCTCAGTAAGGTGTGTGACGGTAAATCCGGCTGAGAATTTGCCAACTCAAGAGGATCGGGAGCCACATGATTGTGTTCAGGAAGTAGAGAGATATGCAAAGCTCAGATCAGTCTTTTAAGCTTTCCCACTGCATGTGTCAGATGTGGAGTATTGGACCGATGGGTCCTGCTATTGAATAGGAGCTGAATTTGTTGTTGAGAAAGCAGAAGTAATACCACATCCTGCTTCTGCACAGCTTGCCGAGCTTGTGGCCTGACTGAAGATTGTCTATTGGCCGAAGGCAAGCGAGTGACAATATATACAGATTCTGCATATGCACATAATGTGTGCCATTTATTTGGATCAGTGTGGAAATATCGAGGAATTAAGAAATCCGATGGTTCTCCGATACAGCATCATGCTCAGTTAATGAAATTGCTGCATGCAAGGATGAAGTCAAAGGAAATAGCTGTAGCTAAGTGTGCAGCACACAAAATGGACACCTCAAGGGTTACACAAGGTAACAAAGCGGCTGATGAGGCTGCAAAAGCAGCAAACAAAGCAGGCAAGGTTCTTCAGGTCACCCATGAAGTGGGTGCTCAAAGATGTGGTCTCGATGCAAGAAGCTGCGTCAGCCATAGATAAACAATTATGGTTGGACCGAGGGGCCACTCAAGATTCTACTGGTCTGTGGAGAAATCATGAAGGACTGATGGTAGCATCCCCCGACCTACTAGGTCTGATGATTCAGGAAGCACATGGGTTAGCCCATGTTGCAAGGGTGGAAGTAAAAGTCTTAAAAACAATGTTCGGTGGGGTGTGATGAGTCCACGCGGTCACATTCCAACTCAGACAGGTCCTATGCGTGAGTTGATTGTGGATTTTGTTGACATGATAAGACCAGTACGAGGTAAAACATACATGTAAATCATCGTGGATAGATTTTCACGGTGGCCTAAGGCATGTCCAACCAAGCGTAAAGATGTTGTAGTTTCTTGATGAATTTGATGTGTTGATGAAGAAGGAGTGACCGCTGATGCTGACTTGAGTAAAATAATAGATTTATTACAAAAGAACAGCATCAGACCAGACTTGCCTAGGACGTCCAGGAGAGAACCAAGCCGGATGGATTCTCTGTCGAATGAAACTCAGGCGGGTTCTTTTATGCTTGCCCAAAGACAACGTTGACCATTTGGTTCCCCTACATAGGTCACAGGTCACATTTCACCTCCCTTATTACTGGGACCCCTGGTGATGTGCTCTCTCTCTCGGGACCCCTGGCACCGTCTCTTAGTAATTATCTTATATGATGGGGCTGTCTTGGGAAGGTTCCCACATTCCAAGACACCTCATATTTCCCCCCTTCGAGACTACACAAAGTCTCGATTGAGATAAGAGTCATTGAACTTACGACGTTAATTGGCTTAATAGAAATCACCTACTAACAAACAAAATTATTATAATATACCCTTCTGAACCCTTCTGAACATAGTCGTAGCAATACAATAAATTTGTGGAGTGTGAGAGCGAAAAACCCTTCTGGCAGCTTCCTTTCTTAGTTCTTTCAACAAACAATCAAGACAGGAAAATTCTCTCACAGTTCCCCAGGAAACCACCTATTGCACTCCAAATCAATTAACCGCAAAGAAGGTTTTAGACAACTGTACAGGATGTTACATATAAATGCATACATTCAGAACCTCAGAAATAAATCAAAAATTTTGTCGAAAGTCAGGATGGTCGACCCATCAGACCCTCCAGTGAACTTGTCCCTGCCTATCATCAATGTCCCTCAAAACCCCGCAATATATTCATTTCACCCTGTTACAGAAAACTTCAAAGAAAACAATACTAAATCAAAGTAAAATGTCTTGCTAAAAATATCTACTGTAGAGTACAGACTTTTCATCAATAATACAGGTTACATTGTAATAAACAAACTCCAATATTATAAAAACCTGCATAACACATATGTATGTATTGAACTGTTGCTTTTTAACACCATCAATCTTCAATGCTATTTCACTCGACACTTCTGATCATGACGTCCTCATTCAGGGTCCGTCATCCATTTTAATCCTCCATTTTTGAATGTCCATGTTTGAGTGTCAAGTCCATTAGGGTGTTAGGATCTCCGGACACAGCAAATCTCAGACTGGTCCTGAAAGAAAAATTCACCAGCCAATATCTTGCACACACATCAAATACAGTATAATAATTTCCCTTTTGCATTACACTTGAACATTATTCCAATATATGATTAACATTTTCCTTTTCACCCCTTTGTCCATGCATTTTCTCAGTTAAAAATAGTATTGAGTCTATGACGGAATCAGATATTTCTAATGGATATTTCTCAACTAGTGTTAGCTCCTAACTACACACCTCTACCCAATCAGACCTGTATGCTGACAGATTTTAACAATGCGATTTTTCAGCACACCATTCAATTTATTCACAAACACCTTGGCTTTGCAGATGATAAACAGCTCCTAGACGTTGTTTAATTCCCAATTTTTGCAGAATTAATTCTACTGTTTTATCCACAAATTCTTTCCCATTATCTGAAGATATGCGATCTGGAAGTCCCCACCTATTTATGACCTCACGACACAAGAAGCTTTGTTGGACATGCCTCAGTCCACCGTGAAAATCTATCCATGACGACTAACATGTATCTTTTACCTCCTTCTGGTCTTATCATGTCAACAAAATCCACAACCAACTCACACATGGGACCTGTCGGAGTTGGAATGTGACCGGGTGGACTCTTCACACCCCTCCAAACATTGTTTTTAAGACCGATTGTATATCTGCCTATGATATAATCAATTTGCTCAAGCAAGTACGGTGCCCAAAAACCATACTCTTTCGTGATTTTTGTCCTTATCTCCCCCCTTGCAACATGGGCTAACCCATGTGCTTCCTGAATCATCAGACCTAGTAGGTCGGGGGTGCTACCATCAATCCTTCATGATTTCTCCACAGACCAGTTGACTCTTGTGTGGCCCCTCAGTCCACCCGTAATTGTTTATCTATGGCTGGCGCAGCTTCTTGCATCGAGATCACGTCTCTGAGTGTGATTTTATCCTCCAAGTCCACTTTATGGGTGACAAGAAGAACTTTGCCTGCTTTGTTTGCTCCTGTAACTGCTTTAGCAGCCTCATCCGCTGCTTTGTTACCTTGAGTAACCCTTGACGTGTCCATTTTGTGTGCTGCACACTTAGCTACAGCTTGGTTGGCTTCGTCATTGCATCCAGCAATTTCATTATCTGAAAATTATGCTTCTGTATCCATGGGTTATTGTTTGAGCCCAATTAGCTACTTTTTCTTGACAATACTGTAGCTTCTTCCATCCTTTCTCCTATATGCTTCTGCTCAAATCCTTCAGACACCATTAAAGTCATATGTGGCACACTTTTCTCAATGTCACGCTCTTTATCAAGATAATCATCAGTGTTTATCTTCATAGCTGCTCCTTTACTTCCTCATTCCACCACAAAGAATCCCCTTCTTTCGGCTGCTCCCATTAGGGGGCGCCGCAGTGCATTATCTACCTACAATTCCTTCTGTTCTGCTCATCTATAAACCTTCTATTTGGCCTTCTTCTCCTCATTCTTCTTATACACCAACTGTATTTGGTTGAGTTTTCTGAGAGTCTTCTGGTCCTGTTCCTTCAGGTCATGCTCCTTCTTCCTCCACTTTAGCCTAGACTACTGGGTCGTATCCTCCAATAACTTCGTCTGAGTCACTCACACTCTCTTCTCCTATTTCCAGGCTTCTGACTTGTTGTCGGCTTCCCAAACGGTTCCTTCTCTTGGTACTGTTGGAGCTCTGATACATCTTTATGGTTGTTGTAGCCTTGCCCATCTCTATTATTTGCTCATCCTCATCTTTGAAAAGATAGTTGCCCTCCATTGTCATCACTGGGAGCTGGGGATAAACATCAGTGAACTTCACCTCCTTCTCATAAGACGGGGGCTTCTTTACAGATGCTGTATGTGAGAAGGGTGCGGTAATCTTCTCCATCAATTTTTCTGCTTCCTTTTCATTTTTCTTTATTTCTTGGCTACTTTGTTCTCTTTTTTCTTTTGCAGCTTCGAATGTCTGTCCCTCCTTTAGAAACAGCTGCAGAATGCCAAGTTCCATATGTCTTTTCTCTGTGCATCTCTCTCCTCTTTTTCCTTTCTTTTGATTTACTTTATATGTGGACAAAAGCACCTGCATTGTTTTAATCACATCAGGGTTAAGGGATCCTTGAGCTGGCCATGGTTGTTCAATGTCAGGCCACTGCTTGCTCCATTTTCCTCATATTTTTGCAATATCTTTAATAAGAGGATTATTCTTTCGCACTACATCAATAGGAGTGATTACTTTTGTAATTTTTGTTTCTTTTATTGTAAATCGAATTTATTTAGTGGCGATAGTGGCGCCGCCCCTAGCGGTCGCCCCTAGCCGCCCCTAGCGGTCGCCTGCGCCGGCGCTCCGGTTTCTTTCTTACTCTTTAGTATTTTTTTCCTTTTTTTATCACAATGTTCGCCAGAAAAACATCAACAATTAACTCATACGGCCGCGATGCACTCATGGATATAAAAATTTCCCTAAACGAACAACTTTGGGACTTTTTATCCGTGGGAGCAGAGTGGCCGGCGGAAATCCTACGCGGGAACACTCGCAACAACAACTACAACAGAAATGGAGTCACTGTTCCACGAGCCGGCCCACGGAGGAAGCACCGAGGTAAACGAGGCGGCATTCGGGTCAGAATGAGGACGCAACCTTACCGTCCACCTCTGCCAAGCATCCTTCTTGCTAACGTCCAGTCCCTGGAGAACAAGATGGATGAACTTCGAGCGAGGATTCAATTCCAGCGTGACACGAGGAACTGTTGCGTCCTCTGCCTGACGGAAACATGGCTGACCCCACTGGTGCCGGATGAAGCCATACGTCCAGCCGAGGCCTTCTCCGTGTTCCGCGGCGACAGAACGGGAGAGTCGGGGAAATCCAAAGGTGGAGGCGTCTGCCTAATGGTAAACAACCGCTGGTGTAACGCCAACAACACCAAATTCCTCTCCCACTCCTGCTCGCCAAACCTGGAACAGCTGACCATACTATGCCGTCCATTTTATCTCCCCCGGGAATTCAGCACGGTCATCATTACAGCCGTTTATATCCCACCGCAAGCGGACACCGACGCAGCTCTGTCGGTTCTGCACGATGTGTTGTGCGGATTTCAGAACAGACATCCCGACCAGGCTGTGGTGGTGACTGGGGACTTTAACAGGGCCAACCTGAAAAAAGTTCTGCCGAGTTTCCACCAACACATCACGTGTGCCACCAGGGGAGACAGAACTCTGGACCATTGTTACACTCCTTACAAGAACGGATACAAGCCCGTGTCGCTTCCTGCTTTCGGGAAATCAGATCACGCCGCGATCTCGCTGCTTCCTGTTTACAGGCCTCTGATCGCGCGGGATCTGGTGATGACGAGGGAAGTGAAGCGGTGGACGGACCAATCAGAGGCTGCGCTTCAGGACGCTCTGACTGACGTAGACTGGGACATGTTCCGAGCGAGTTCAAGTGACGTCAGCGAGTTTACGGAGGTTGTAGTGAGTTTTGTGGCTACGCTCGCGGATGAAATCGTTCCCACGGTGAAAGTTCGGATATTTCCAAACCAGAAACCATGGGTTGATAAATCCATCCGCTGCGCTCTGAATGCGCGCACGGCCGCTTACAACGACGGACTTGTATCTGGCAACATGGACAATTACAAAGCGGCGTCGTACAATCTGCGGAGGGCGGTGAGGGACGCCAAACGGACGTACAGAGACACCGTGGAGCTGCAGATGGAGCGGGGGGACACAAGACGCTTGTGGGAGGGGCTGCGAACAATAACAAACTACAAGAGCAGCTCCTCCCCAGCCACGAGTGTGGACGCCTCCCTGGCCAACCAACTGAACTCCTTTTATGCGCGGTTCGAGTCTGGCAGCAGCACCGCTAGCTCGCCGGCTAATTGGAGCTACACCGCTGGGGACGAGCGCGCACTCTCAGTGTCCGTGCACGAGGTCAGGAGGGCTTTGATGCGGGTGAACACCAGGAAAGCTGCGGGTCCAGACGGCATATCTGGACGAGTACTGAAGACCTGTGCTAACCAGCTAGCTCCGGTGTTCACTACAATATTCAACATCTCCCTGGCTGAATCAGTGGTCCCATCCTGCTTCAAGAGGTCCACCGTCGTTCCTGTCCCGAAGATCGCCTCTCCAACCTGCCTGAATGACTACCGTCCGGTGGCCCTCACCTCGGTGGTCATGAAGTGTTTCGAGAGGCTGATTAAGGATTACATCTGCGCCTCCCTCCCCCGCACCTTGGACCCGTTGCAGTTCGCGTACCGGCAGAACAGATCCACGGATGACGCGGTCTCTCAGGTACTGCACACCACGCTCACGCACCTGGATGGCCAGAAGGGGGCCTATGTGAGAATGCTGTTCATTGATTATAGTTCAGCTTTCAACACCATAGTCCCCACCAGACTGGCTGTCAAGTTGTTAGAGCTAGGATTGAATGCTCCGCTGTGCACCTGGATCCTGGACTTCCTCACAGGCCGCCCCCAGGTGGTCAAGGTGGGGAAGTACATGTCAAGCTCCCTCACCCTGAATACAGGATCCCCCCAGGGCTGCGTCCTCAGCCCCCTACTGTACTCCCTGTACACACATGACTGTGTGGCCAGGTCCAGCTCCAACACCATCATCAAGTTTGCTGACGACACCGTGGTCGTGGGCCTGATCACCGACTGCGATGAGAAGGCCTACCGCGAGGAGGTGGCTGACCTGTCACTCTGGTGCCAGGACAACAGCCTCCACCTGAACGTCAGCAAAACCAAGGAGCTGATTGTGGACTTTAGGCGTGGATCACAATCGAGGACGCACGCGCCGTTGTGGATTAATGGGACTTCTGTCGATAGGGTGAGCAGCTTCAGATATCTGGGAGTCCACATCACTGAGGACTTAACATGGACTGTTCACACAGACACTCTGGTGAGAAAGGCGAGGCAGCGTCTCTACCACCTCAGGCAGCTGAGGAAATTCCGGGTCTCGGTGAGGATCCTCAAGTCCTTCTACTCTGGAGCAGTGGAGAGCATCCTGACAGGCAACATCACTGCCTGGTTTGGGAACTGTACTGCCCAGGACAGGCGGGCCCTGCAGAGGGTGGTGCGTTCAGCTGAACGTACCACTGGAACTACCCTCCCCCCCTTGCAGGAGTTATACACCAGGAGGTGTAGTAGCAGAGCCCGTAGGATCATGAAGGATCCTCATCACCCCGACCGCAGCAGCTGATGCTGCTGCGGTCAGGCAAGCGCCTCCGCAGTCACGCAGCGAGAACAGAGAGACTGAGACGGAGTTTCTTCCCTCAAGCCATCAGAACTGTCAATGCTGACCTCACCAGGGGTCCTAACTGAGCCATGCACTAGGCTCCACTACCTACTGTACTGTATGTAGCATACTGTACCGCATACTGTATCACTGTTCAGGGTTGTTTGTGATGCCGTATTGCTGCGCCGTACTGTTGTATACTGTGCTGTATTATCCCAAACACTACCTCACACTATTCACATTCACATGCCACTTTAATTCACATGCCACTTTAAATGCACATATCTGTATATACATAGCCATATTCCTTCAACCTATTCCATTTTATTTCAATTTATTTTTTATTGTATTTTATTCTATATATTTTTTTATCTTATTCTATAAGTATTCCACTTACTGTATTACGTTTTAGGAGTCAGTTAGTCGGTCTATTAGAAAGTAATTTTCTACTTTTTATTTTATTTTATTTTAGTACTTTTTCCTAGGACTTCTTGTGTGCTATCACCGGGTGCGTTGCATTACATTTCACTGCATATATGTATGGAAGTATGTATATGTATGTGACAAATAAAAATCTTGAATCTTGAATCTTGAATCTTGAATCTTTATTAAAAAATTATTTATAAAGCATCATGTAATCACACTCAACCAAAAACAACTGAATTTACCAACCCCAAAGGAGACAAATAGCTTCCCACTTGTGAAAGCAACTTTACTTGTTCATGATCTGATACATCTGATCATACTCATTTATCTTAAATTATCCAAATGTCCATCAATATTCACTCTCAAAACAACCTAAATCAAGGTAAACCATACTCAAATAATGAAACCAATATTCACAGCACTCAACCGTATTTAAATCAAATCAGTTTTTCCGCATGTGATCAATCAAATCAATAATATTCCATTAATTAGGCGAAAGCCTTGATTAATCAGTCCGTTGCCAAGTCTCTTACTAACTAATTGCAAACTCAATATAAGAAAAATACCTATTGTAATCCTATATGTGAGAACAAGCAATCATGTTGGTTATAACTAGATGTACACACATATAGGTAAATGCAGGTGTCTATTGAAAAGAGTTTGTGGATAAACCGCACTGGCCTGATTCACAGGATTCAGAATTTCTATGCGTTGACATCCGCAAGCTTCCAGTGTCTGTGAAGAACTGCCAGATGTCTTGTTATCTGCCCCTTGGATGATCCAATTCAGACACATTCCATCTTCTCTGTCTTTCCCCCAGCTCTCACTCAGCAAAGTAAAAGAGAGGAAGAAAGAAAAAACAAAAACAACAACACAAGAGTTTAATGTCTTAAGACCTCTCTAAATTCTTGTACATATTATAATACAATTCAATGAGACATACATTATCAGCTTTTTTATTTTTCGCGCATTTGAAATAAAGCAATGTTTACTTTTATTCATACGACGCATTTATATCTAAAGAGTATATTAGTTAATCTAATATCACCTCTAATTAATTATTTTTTATTCTATTTTCCTATTTTATTTTATTTTATTTTAATTTAATTTTATTTTATTTTAATATTAATTTATTTATTTTCTTCTATCATACTTCTTCTTCGCCCCTCTTGTCAGGGGGAGTCGACTAAGTTCCACTCTGTATGAGGCACCGCCCCTTGCTCCACCTCTTAAATTTCCAGTTTGCACTGCTTGTCAGCGAGCGAACATCCTGTTTTAGCTCCCCGTCTGAACAGCCCAGCCCAATGCAGCCACGCACAGAGTCATAAAACAAAGATGGCTCCCTTCACTCAGCAGCCAAAACACAAAACCTCTTCTCCTGCATCAAAAACCCAGCTTTTCCTTCTATTTCACCAAGTCTATCTGCTCCTTTAACCAACAGCACTCACAGCATGCAATGTCACACACACTCCAAGCACAAAGAGAAAAAACTCACACACCAACCAAACAATCCACAAATCCTATTCATAATTCAGGGTAGAAGATTTTCTTTTCTTTTCTGAATGTGTACATGCATGTGTAGGTAAACTGTTTATGGTGATTCTAGTCCTTCTCTCAAGAAGGCTCATTTTGCTATCAAATATATAAAGTCCTGAGAAGGTTCTTATCCTTTATCAAATGTATAAAACGTCCTTGAAAGAAAAAGACTCATATATATTTATCAAAAGCCCTTAAAGAAAAAGGCTCATATTCTTTATTATCAGCCTTCCAAGGTCCGTAAACAGGCTCATATATATTTATCACTAAAGGGGCAATAAATGTTTCTCTTTATGTATTATTTAACTGCTCACCACATATGTATACCTATTTAATAACCCATGTTATAGAATACATGGGTTCTCAACAACAACGACGTTCTATATATCATTTATAAATATACACGAACAATACACAAATCTCTTCACATCTCTTTAGCCGGCACACTCACACACACACACAGGCACACTCACACCCCAAAAGGAAAAAAACATGTCTCTCCAGCAGCACATCTGATTCTCCAAAAACTTCAACAGCACTTAACTTTATACTTTAACGTTGATTCAGTATACTTTTCTAATTTCATCAAAATTTTCACTTTGGCCAGACTTTTAAATTGTCACTTTGGCCAAACTTTTAACAAATTATCCTTTTAATCAGATTCTGTCAGCATGCACTCATTCTCTTAGGCTGGTTTAGCCCTGCTTTTCCCCATTTTTTCTCAAACTTTATTTTTCATCTTTTAAGCCTGTAACTCTTTTTGCTTCACTTTTGATCTTTTTCATCTTACTTTAGGCTTTTAACTTTTATCCCTTTTTCACTTTACTTTCATCTTTTTCATCTTCATTCATATAATTTTAAATTGAGTCAATTCCACTGGCCAGGGTTATTTCCTCTTTGTTTTTCCTACCTATATTTGACTATATTATATTTTCATTCTATTTTTCACGCAGCATTTAATGTACACATGTCTGACTGATTAAGGAGATACGGGCCCTGTCTTCGTTAATCTTGCATGGTTATTTAAATAACTTTTGGCTACTAGTTCTGCCATTCTACAATTACGTTTTACTTAAACTTTCTCCACATCCTTTAAGCCTTTAACTTTTACTTTTAACTTCATCTTTTATTTCTCTTAAATAACTTAAACAACTTAATAAACCCCAATTTAGACGGAAACTCACTTCACACATCAACACATCATCTCCATCTCCGCACAATCTGCTCTTGTCAGTGCAGTCTGTCCGCACAAAATACTACCGCTTCAAAAACCACACACAGATCAATTTGTGAGAAAACACTCACCCTAAGAGTGGTTATTCACTGGAGCAGGCAGCATCGGCAGATGAGGCCCAGCAGATCCTAGTTTGTGACGCCACTTTGTAGTTTCTTGATGAATTTGATGTGTTGATGAAGAAGGAGTGACCGCTGACGCTGACTTGAGTAAAATAATAGATTTATTACAAAAGAGCAGCATCAGACCAGACTGCCTAGGACGTCCAGGAGAGAACCAAGCCGGATGGATTCTCTGTCTAATGAAACTGGGGCGGGTTCTTTTATGCTTGCCCAAAGACAAGTTGACCATTTGGTTTCCCTACATAGGTCACAGGTCACATTTCACCTCCCTTATCACCGGGACCCATGGTGATGTGCTCTCTCTCCCGGGACCCCTGGAACCGTCTCTTAGTAATTATCTTATATGATGGGGCTGTCTTGGGACGCCACATATTCCAAGACACCTCAATGTTCAGGCAGTTGCTAAGTTTTTGTGTCGTGAAGTCATAAGCAGGTGGGGACTTCCAGATTGCATATCCTCAGATAATGGGAAAGAGTTTGTGGATAGAACAGTAAAATTAATTCTGCAAAAATTGGGAATCAAGCAACGTCTAGGAGCTGTTTATCATAAAAGCCAAGGTGTTTGTGAAAAAATGAATGGTTTGCTGAAAAATCGCATTGTTAAAATCTGTCAGCACACAGGTCTGAATAGGGTAGAGGCGCTTCCGTTGGCATTAATGGTGTGTTGTTCAAGTGGGTTCCGTAATTTGCGCATGACACCCCATGAGTTGGTTGGTAGACGAATGCCAACACCTTGTCTGGAAAGGGTCCAAGTTTAGCCCTTTTAGAAGATGAAATGCGAGTGTATGTTAACTAACTAACTACCATTGCATAAGAGAATACACACATATGTCTCTGACATGGCAAAACAAGAGGAGGTGCTAGAGAGACTTGATGAGCAAAAGAGGAACACGGTGCAACCTGGAGACAAGGTATTCGTGAAGGTGTTTAGGAGAAGTGGTTTAACGAACGCTACAAAGGACCATTTGAAGTTGTTCGTAGTATGGGAACTGCGGGTCAGGTTAAAGGTTCTCCTACATGGTACCATTTATCACATTGTGTTAGAGCGCCAAAAGAAGAGGCTGATCACAGAGCAGAGAAAGCTCTAGAGAGCCAACGGAAGCTGCAGACACAGCAGAGGTTCATGAGGACCTCTGCTGTGTCTGGTCAAGATCAAGATGACCTCCAAGGTCAAGATCCAGAAGAAGGGATTGACGATGATGTGGGTGTGCATGATGATGTTGAGCACACTTTTGATGATCCCAGGGATGAATTGTCAGTCCCTGGTCAATAAAGACACTTTGGTGACATTGATTTACAACATGTCCCAGAAACAACAGAGTCTAAATCCAGAGAGTATGAGTTGTCAAAGACTCCAGAGGGCTGTGATACCTCTCCAGGAAAATACACAGACCCAGTTGGACCAAGGAGTCCAAGGCCAACCCGAAAAAGGGTTAGACCAAAGCGATACGAGGACTGGGGTTGAAGTGACTTTGGGAAAGTCAGTTCAGCTGCCATGTCAGTGTACAAAAGAAAATGATGAAAAAGAGGAATTCCGAGTCCAGTGGGAAGATAACCATGGCAAGGTAATTGAGTTGTCGGGAACATCATCACTAGAAAAGTATGTGCTGCTAAGTGATCGAAGAAGGCTGAAGATTGAGGAGAACTGTAGTCTTTATCTACGTAGATCCCAGATTGAAGATCAAGGAGACTACAAGTGTTCTTATTATGATCCAAAATTAGTGATTGTGAGAGAGGATGGAGTGTCGCCGATAACATGACTAATGTCATAGATGCGTTGAAACTTATAAGGGATGGGTTTGGGCCTTCAGAAGGAGCTGGGTGGTCATGCTAATGACTGGTTGCAAGATAAATTAGAACCACTAGGAGCTATAGTAGTTCAGGTTCTGGGGGCTGCTCTTCTATCACAGTGTGATGTTTTGTTTTTGTACTGTGTTGTTGACCTTTGCTAAAGCCATGATATTGAGATGGGTAGGAGTTGTAATGCTGGGAGAAAATGTTCAGATGCCACTATTGGGTGGTAATGACGTCAGTGAAGATGAGGAGGAAATAGTGATGAAGGAGGAGCTAATACTAGAAGAGAAATATCCATTCTGAATATCTGATTCCATCATATACTCAATACTATTTTTCACTGGGAAAATGCATCGACAAAGGGGGGAAATGGAAAATGTTAATCATATATTGGAATAATGTAATAATGTAATAATAAAGTATAATGCAAAAGTGAAATTATTATACTGTATTTGATGTTTGTGCAAGATACTGGCTGGTGATTTTTTCTTTCAGGACCAGTCAGAGGGTGGCTGTGTCCGGAGATGGTAACAGCCTAATGGACTTGAAAAATGGAGGATGAAAATGGACGGCAGACCCTGAATGAGGACATCATGATCAGGGGTGTCGAGTGAAATATCATTAAAGGTTGATGGTGTTAAAAAGCAACAGTTCGATACATACATATGTAATTGTATATGTAATGCAATGTAACCTGTATTATTGATGAATATTCTATACTCTACACTAGATCTTTTTAGCAAGACATATTACTTTGATTGAGTATTGTTTTCTTTGAGTTTTCTGTAACAGGGTGAAGTGAATACATTGGGACCTCAGGTGTTTTCCTTTTTTGCGGTCTTGAGGGACATTTTGTTAGGCACGGAAAGGTCCACTGGAAGGTCTGATGGGTCGACCAGCCTGACTTTGGACAAATTTTTTGATTTATTTCTGAGGTTCTAAATGTATGCATTTATATGTAACATCATATACAGTTTTCTAAACCCTTCTTCTTTTTCTGTTAATTGATTTGGAGTACGATAGGTGGTTGCCTGGAGCAGAGGGACCATGAGAGAGTTTTCCTGTCTAGATTGTTTGATGGCTGTACTAAGAAAGGAAGCTGCCAGGTGGATTTTTCGCTCTCACACTCCACAAATTTATTGTATTGCTACGACTAAGCATGGTCAGAAGGGTACATTATAATCATTTTGTTTGTTATTATGTGATTCGCGAAGTGCGCGTGCGCGAAAGCTGCACGCTGCCTGTTACATTGCTCCATACTTTCGAGTCTGCTTTTTAACTTTCTTAACTTTTATTCTCTTTTGTTCGTTCTGTTTTTTTTCACTCTAACTCTGTGAAGTCCTGCTCTCTCTAACGAGGTTTTTTTTTTTGAGAGTTTTCGTGTTTTTTTTTTTTTTTCGTGTTGTTTTTATTATGCCGCTTCCACCGGGACACGCTGCCTTTGTTTACTCCAGAGAACAGCTGATCGCGCTAATGCCGGCCGGCATGGTGGCCAGAGCAGCTGATATACCATCTGAACTCTGGAAGAAAATACACCGGGGATGCAGAGGAGGGAAGCAACGTCGGGGGAAGAGTGAAGGGTCGAGACGGGACGGGCTTATGGAGAGGAGAAGATTTAAGCCGTGTCTCCCCTCTGTTGTTATGGGAAACGTACGGTCTCTCAGCAACAAAATGGACGAGCTAACGGCGCTAACGCGGAGCAGCGCAGAGTACCGGGAGTGCAGTCTGATGTGTTTCACTGAGACATGGCTGCACAGGGACATTACGGACCAGAACGTCTCTGTCGATGGCGTCCACACCGTCCGGGCGGACCGGGATTGTACCGAGAGCGGTAAGCAGAAAGGCGGGGGGCTTGCCGTTCTAGTTAACAGCAGATGGTGTAATCCTGGTCACATCACCATTAAAGAACAGGTCTGTAGCCCGGATGCTGAACTGCTGGCCGTTGGACTCCGTCCATACTATCTGCCTAGAGAGATCCTGCATGTCATCATCGTTGTCCTGTACATCCCTCCCATCCTCCCATCCTCTGCAAACCCAACATCTGCCTGCAGCATCATACATACAACCATCTTCAAACTTCAAACTCAACACCCCAGTGCCCTTATCATCATGTCGGGAGACTTTAACCATGTCACCATGAACAGAGCTCTGCCGACTTTCAAACAGTACGTGAGCTGTCCTACCAGAGAGGAGAGGACCCTGGACCTGATGTATGCTAACATTAAGGATGCATACATCTCCTCTTCTCTCCCCCCTCTGGGCAGGTCAGATCACAACCTGGTTCACCTCAAACCCTGCTATGTGCCTCTGGTGAAGAGGAAGCTTACGACCACAAGGACTGTGAGGAGGTGGTCGGAGGAGGCTTATGAGGCACTGCAGGGCTGCTTTGAAGTGACTGACTGGCCTGCACTCTGTGAGCCCCAGGGGGAGGACATTGATGGGCTCACGGAGTGCATCACGGACTATATCAACTTCTGTGTGGACTGCAATGTCCCAGCTCGGACTGTCACCTGTTACGCCAACAATAAACCATGGATCACTAAGGACATTAAGGCCATCCTGAACGAAAAGAAGAGGGCGTTCAGAGATGGCAACCGTGATGAGGTGAGGAGAGTGCAGGGGGTACTTAAACTTACAATCAAGGAGGCAAAAGACAGTTATAGGAGGAAGCTGGAGAAAAAACTCCAGCAAAACAACATGAGGGATGTGTGGAGTGGCATGAGAACCATCACTTGGTTCCAGAAGACGGGTGGCATGGGGTTGGAGGGCCGTGCGGACCGGGCCAATGAACTGAACCTATTTTTCAATAGGTTTGATACTGCGGCCCATCCCTCACAAGTATCTGCTGCTGGCTGCTCAACAACAACTGCCACTTTATCTCCCCCTACTCCTCCTCCTTACAGACCCCTTGTTTGCTCCTCACCGCCTAAATTCACACCCACCTCCACCCCTCCCCCCTACTCTACATCATGTCCTCCACAACCTGAGGACCCCACCCCTCCCCCAACTGTCACCTGTACAGTGTCCTTCACGCCTGACCTGGTGAGAAGACAGCTGACGAGACTCGACCCGATGGTGTATTTCCCAGGGTGCTTAAAGCCTCTGCCCCCCAGCTGTGTGGAGTACTCAGTCAAGTCTTCAGCCTGAGCCTGCACCTCCAGAGGGTCCCTGTGCGGCGGAAGACGTCCTGCCTCATTCCTGTGCCGAAGACACCGCGTCCCAGCAGCCCTCAGGACTACAGACCGGTGGCTCTGACGTCCCACATAATCATCACTTTTGAGAGGCTCGTCCTGGAGCAGCTAAGGCCTATGGTCAGGCCTTTCACTGATCCACTGCAGTTCGCCTACTAGCCCCGCCTGGGAGTTGAGGACAGCATCATTTACCTCCTGAACAGAGTCTACACTCATCTGGACAAGCCGGCGAGCACTGTGAGAGTCATGTTCTTTGATTTCTCCAGTGCTTTCAACACCATCCGTCCGGCTCTTCTGGGTGAGAAGATGGCTGCGATGCTGGTGGAGGCCCCCATCGTGTCCTGGATTGTTGATTACCTGACGGGCAGACCACAGTATGTACGCCTACAGAACTGTGTGTCTGACAGAGTAGTCAGCAACACTGGGGCCCCACAGGGGACTGTCCTCTCTCCATTCCTCTTCACCCTCTTCACCTCAGACTTCAACTATTGCACTGAGTCCTGCCACCTTCAGAAGTTTTCTGATGACTTAGCAATAGTTGGTTGTATTAAAAAGGGTGATGAGAGTGAATACAGGACTGTTGTGGGCAACTTTGTCACTTGGAGTGAGCTGTACCATCTGCAGCTCAATGTGACTAAGATAAAGGAGCTCATAGTGGATCTGAGGAGGGCAAAAACACCCGTGACCCCTGTTTCCATCCAGGGGGTCCCTGTGGACACTGTGGAGGAGTACAAGTACCTGGGGGTGTACTTCAATAACAAGTTGGACTGGACCAGAAACACCGACGCAGTCTACAAAAAGGGCCAAAGCCGACTATTTCCTACGGAGGCTGAGGTCCTTTAACATCTGCCGGACGATGCTGAGGATGTTCTATGAGTCTGTTGTGGCCAGTACGTTCTTCTTCGCTGTCACATGCTGGGGCAGTGGGCTGAGGGTCGCAGACAACAACAGACTAAACAAACTAATCAGGAGGGCCGGTGATGTCGTAGGAGAGGAGCTAGACACCCTGACGACTGTGGCAGAGAGGAGGATGCTGTCCAGGCTTCAGTCCATCTCAGACAATGTCTTACACCCTCTCTATGACACACTGGCCCAGCAGAGGAGCACCTTCAGCAGAAGACTCCTCTTACCCAGATGCCCCACAGAGCGCCACAGGAAATCATTCCTGCCTGTGGGCATCAATCTCTACAACGCCTCCCTCAGAGAGTCAGACACCCCCTCTCTGTAACCTGACCTCAAAACACGGACTTCCACTTCTGCACCTTCTTCTTTTTGCACATTTTAACTTTACATTTTACACTTTACCATGTGTATATAGATATGAAACAACACACTTTGTCACTGAAAGGTGAATTATGCCTCAAAAGGACTTGGTTTCACTCATGAGGGTTATATTTGAAATATTATAGCCAATCCAGTCCTTTTTACCGGTTGACATAGCATTTCCACTCGCCAAAAAGTGCTACTCCAACCTTGTGACTAAAAGGTTATTTATGCCTCAATGTAACTTGATCAAAATTTTAAAGGTAAGACCTTGTTAATGAATATTTTCAGCCATCAAACAAACTTCCTCATACCAATAAAGATAATAACACTTTATGGACTGCTCAGAGGAGGATGTTACGGTGGTGGACAGAGGTGGACATGGTGGTGATGGATGGCCCAGAGGTGGACATGCAACCATTACTATTACTATTGTATAATTATTTCACCATCATTTTGGTTTCCTCTTTTGTCTATTTCAGATTGGCTGTCACATTTGCCCACGGCCGTACCACAGGCCCAGAGCATGAGCAGAAAGAAAAAGATTATTTGCAAAGCATGCCAGTGAAATCGCTACCACCCAACTGCTACTGTGTACACTGCTATGTTGTATATAGTTGTATGTCGTTTTTATCATTGAGTTTTTCTGACTTTCTGTTTGCTAAATTAATATTGCAAGTATGAAAAATATGTCTATAGGATATACAATGCAAGACATTCGTACTTCCAAATATGTACCTTTCAGGAGATATACTGTGCATATGTCCAATGAAACAAGGTAAAGAACACATAAAATGTTATCTTTATGGTTATGAGGTAAGTAAGTTGGTTTGATGGCTTAAAATATTCACTAACAAGGTCAAATTTAGATCAAGTTATTTTGAGACATAATTCACCTTTCAGTGACAAGGTAGATGCAGCAATCCCTTTTTGGCAAGTGGAAAACTGCCTTTTATTGGTTGTACTGGCCCTTTAAAATGGTATTTCAACAGGTAAAAAGGACTGACTTGGTTCTAATCGAGGGCAGAGCAGGTAAAATAATACAGAGGCACAAGGATAATTTCAAAAGAAATAATGTCTTTATTTTAAATCGAACCGATGGAACCCATAAACATGTCAATTATAGTCTTGTTTCCAAATATAGGCCTAAACAAGGCTATTAGACATACCAAACACATAAACATCAGAGACAATATAATAGTATTGGCTATAATCACATATATGCCATATATAAACGAAAAACACTTCCTTTGCCACAATTGTTTTCATCCTGTTACAATGAGACGTTAAAGTTTCAAAAAGACATCCCTTTGTTATCACCACGGACATAAAATTATGTGTATTAACACGTAACACGTAACATGTTTATCCCAGATAAAGCAGCTGTAGATCTATTTGAACCGGGAGATACAGGTTTAACAGGCTGCGTGCGCTGCCGCGGAAATCACTTTTTGGCAGACGATCACTTTTGACATGACACCTGTCCCTGGCGCCTGTGCGTCGCATTTTTTTAGATCAATTTAATTTAGTTTGTTTTCATCATGTATGAAACAAAATCTTAAACACAACTGAGTTAAGGGACTGACCAAAAAAAACAATGTATCCCGCTGTCACCCAAGCATCAACACTGGCCGTTGCTTTCTGTTGCTATGGGACTTGATTTAGTAAAATCTGTATGTTTTTGTGTAAATACTTACTTACAACAGGGATACTCTCTATTTTCCAACCAGACTTTAATATGACGCTGTTTATTAATATTTACTTATTTTATCGTTTATAATTGTTTATTTTTCATCCATGTTTTTTCTTGCAGATTTTAGTTTTTTGATTAACTGTGGATATTTATTCAGTTGATACATTTTTTATTATAAATAAGTGCACTGCAGAGACAATGCAGACAATAACATTAGTGTTAAATAAATGTTAATTTAGGTTCAGCAATTGTGTCTCATTTGTTATTATCATTAAATTGTTGTATTTTATCTGACGGCATTATATATTGGCCGCCCTGCTCTCTAAATATCGGCATCGGCCATTGAAAAACCCATCGGCTACCACCACAAGTGCGACTTTTAGGGTGGCTATTACCTCTCTTTTTTCACCATACATGTGTTTGCATGGCACGGCACCCAGACAGATGTTTGATTTAAAATTCATACTAAAATATGATCAAAGATACTTATTAAACAGAGGGAATTAGATATAAAAGGCTGCCTATAATATAAGCCTGCTTCCAATAAAGGACTGGTTCCCTCTCCACTTGAGGTAAATAAAAGCTCTGGTCACTATTTTTTTAACAATAATTTCTCCTGTGCAAAGTATCACATTTGTATATCTTAAAAATCTGACTATTTATGTTTTGTATTTTAGGCTATTTGTATATATTTTACCTTTAAATTTTTTTTTAATTCATTATTATTTTTATTCTCCTTTTTTCCGGACTGTTAAGCTTTTTGTGTTTTTAATGCTTATGGCCTGTACTGAAGTTCACCAACTTCACCAGAAGAAATTCCTTGTATATGTTAATGTCCTGGTGAAATAAACGCCATTCTGATCCAAATGGGAATAAACGTTTGTTCCTTTCGTTGATCTTTCTGATTTATTTCCAAATAATCACATTTATTTGCGAGATTATTGTGGTGCCGTCCCTGGTTTCTGGCATTGGTCTTCATCTAGAAAACAGGAGAGAGAGAGGGAGATTGTTTTTTGTTGTTGCTTGTTTTGTTGTATAATTTGACACTTGCTTTGGCAATGAAAACGACTGTTTCCCATGCCAATAAAACCCATTTGAATATAAATTGAATTGAATTGAGAGAGAGAGAGAGAGAGAGAGAGAGAGAGAGAGAGAGAGAGAGAGAGAGAGAGAGCAAATTTAAAGAAATGGACAGTCGTGTACGCAAGCAAGGCAATGTTTACATCAACACTGTGTCCAGTGGGAGAAGTATAAGTTTCACAATATGTACTCACTACTTTCCACTTTTGCGTTTCCTTGGTTGGTGTTAATGTTGCTCCCAATACTTGTTTGGTGATTTCCATCTCCTGTTCAAGCACAGGCAGAAAGAAAGCTCCATTATGAGAGAGAGGAAAAGCAGGACGTGCTCATGACGTCCACACCTGAGATTAGCATCTGACGGGCGGACAAGGACAGGGGGGGCCGGGAAAGCAGAGCGTTGTCCCCCTTAATATATTATTGTAAAAATAATTATATAATTTTAAATAAAATAATAAGCTTTGGCTGCCCAGCACCAATATGGTGGCTGCGTCTTCTAACGCATGTTTGTCTGTGGAGGCAGGAGGTCGATCCAATATTAAAATCATCACAACTCGCTGAATTTTCGACGGATTTTGTTTTTATTACAAATGCCGGACGTGTATTTATGATATTGGATCCTTGGTTGAATTAAAAATGCGGGTTTTCATACCAAAATACTATCTTTTGAAGATGGTAACAGTAATATTTATATAATAATATTTAAGAGAAGAAGAGAACTTATTATTTTTCTTACTGCATGTCAAATGGCTGCCATGTTGTAATTTTGTTGATAACTTTGGTAATAAATAAAGACGTTATTCATAAAAATCTTTAGTTCAGTTAAAGGGTGTTGCTTCTCTCCTACTACTGTAAATAACCTGCATGCTGTACAACCCTTAAGTCATTTACCTATTAATTATCCAGTATACATAGTAGTAATAAGGGTTTCCTCTAAATACATTTCATACATCAGTACTTTTGGTGGCATCTTTGGTGTCGCCATCTTAAGGTGTGTCGCCCACCCACCCCAAGCAGTGAAATGAAATATCTTCCCCTAAAATTTTGAAATTTTTGTCCTCTGAATCCATTTTGAATCTCTGAAGAATTGATGCGGACAAAGAACTCACCGGAGATTTGAAGGTTGTTTCCCTGACCGATGTTGGTGTTTCCACCAGTCACTAGCTCATTGCTGGTGCTAGTGTTTCCCATTGTTTCTACTAAAACAGACATGAGACACACGCTTAGGAGAAAAAAAAAGATAGATGCATTCCAAACAGACAGAAACACACATGCAGTCCTACCGGTGGTTTGAGCTTGTTGCCTTCAGCTGCAGGTGTGAGTGGAAGACACAAGCCGCTGCTTATATAACTATCTTTTACTGGTGGGTGTATGGTACCAGTCCCGTACTGCAGAACTAAAGCTCCCTTGTGAGAAGTCTTGCACGTGTGTAGGACCTTTTGGCTGGAATCCTTGTCGATGTTGTAACACTGGTTTATTGGGTTTATGCTGACAAGATAAAACAAAATGTGTCTCAACAGGTTCTGTTGTTTTCCACCGAATCAAGATCTCTTCAGTGGAACTGGCACTGTGTGTGTCGTAACCTCTCTTGTTTTTAACTTCTTTCATGAGATGATATAAAACTACCTTCCAATGCAACCCAGATACAATTGTTCTGCAAGTGTAGGAGACTGGGAGCTTTGACATAAATGAAAAACACATACACAGCATACTGAAGACACATGTAAAATTTTTTATAAAATATGCTCAATTTGAAACCAATTCAATTTCAAGTTACTTTTATTTAAGTTCATGGTGGTGGTATGGTGAGTCTTTTTTTTTTAAGAACTATAGTTTGTGCTTTGTTAATAGATTTTATGGAAAAGCATTCCAGATTGATAAAACTAAATGATTAATATACATTTTTAAAAATTGCTTCCAAAATATCTTTCAAGACATCACGGAGAGCAGATATGATGCATAGTAGCAGCAGAAATGAATTAGTTTCAAATCCTGACAAATGACAGGATATACCGATTACTTTTTGTTTTTCTCAGTAAGGCTGATGATTGTTTACATTTACATTTACATTTTGTCATTTAGCAGACGCTTTTATCCAAAGCGACTTACAAGGGAGAATAACATTCAAGCTACATTGCGACAGAGACATTAGTGTAACAATAATTACTGCTAAGTAGTGCTAAGTAATTGTAGGTTAGGAGAGGAGGTACTCTCTGAAGAGCTGGGTCTTCAAGTGCTTCTTAAAGACAGAGAGGGAGGTCCCCGCTCTGGTCATTTTTGGCAGCTCCTTCCACCAACGTGGAACTACAAATGAGAATAGCCTGGATTGCTGTGGCTGTATAGCCGGCAGAGCCAGGCGAGCCTCATTTGACGAGCGCAGCATCTGGGGGGCAACATGTGCTCTTACAAGAGCATTTAAGTAGGCGGGAGCATTCCCAGCAATCACTCTGTAGGCCAGCATCAGAGACTTGAACTTGATGCGAGCGGCTACAAGTAACCAGTGGAGCTCTATGAGCAGCAGAGTGACGTGCCCTCTTTGGCTGGTTGAACACCAGTCGCGCCGCCGCATTCTGTATCATCTGTAGTGGCTTCACCCCACAGGCCGGCAAGCCTGTTAAGAGGGCGTTGCAGTAGTCGAGACGGGACATCACCAAGGTTTGTACCAGCAGTTGAGTGGCATATTGGGTCAGGTACGGCCTGACTTTTCGGATGTTGAGTAGTGCGAAGCGGCAGGACCGGGAGACGGCGGCAACATGGTCCGAGAATGTCAGTTGGTCATCAATAATGACACCAAGATTCCTTGCAGCCTTGGTAGGAATAAGAGATAGAGAGTCGATTTTAATATCAATGTTGTGATAAATACCTTGTTTGGCCGGGAAGACCAGCAGTTCCGTTTTCGCCAGATTTAGTGGAAGATGATAATCCTTCATCCATGTGGATATGTCAGCGAGACAATCCGAGATCCACGTCGAGGCAGTGGGGTCGTTGGGCGGGAAGGACAGATAGAGTTGAGTATCATCCGCATAGCAATGATATGAAAAGCCATGTGAGCGGATGATTGGGCCCAGTGAGGTGGTGTATATGGCAAAGAGGAGGGGTCCTAGCACCGAGCCTTGGGGCACCCCGGTGGTTAGGTTGTGAGGCACAGACAGCTGGCCTTGCCATGTCACACTGAACGAGCGCCCAGTAAGGTAAGATTCGAACCAGGAAAGTGCACTGCCCGTTATGCCCATACTTGAGAGTATGGACAGGAGTATGCTGTGACTGACAGTGTCAAAAGCAGCTGATAAGTCTAGCAGAATGAGAACCGAGGATTTGGCAGCAGCTCTAGCGGTTTTTATGGCCTTTGTCACAGACAACAGGGCTGTTTCGGTGGACTGACCACTTTTGAGGCCAGATTGAAGTGTATCGAGAAGGTTGTTTCCTGACCGGTATTCTGTAACCTGTCTAGAGACCGCCCTCTCTAAGGTTTTGGAAAGGAATGGGAGGAGAGAGACCGGCCGATAGTTTTCTACTTGACTGGGATCGAGTGAGGGTTTTTTGAGCAGTGGTGCGACCCGAGCCATTTTGAAAGCGCAAGGGAAAGTGCCTGAAGTTAGGGAAGAATTAATCATATGTGTGATTGTCGGGTTGATAGTCGGTGATATGGCTTGAAGGAGGTTAGATGGGATCGGATCTAGCGGACAGGTAGTAGGACGGCTACATGTTAGTAGTTTAGATACCTCACTTTCAGCGAGGGGGTTGAAACCAGGGAACGATGAGCCTAGGGCTGGAGAAGACAGGTTGTGAGTAAGTTGTTTAGTGAATTTGCTACTGATGGCTGCCACTTTGTTAGTAAAAAAAGGAGGCAAGGCAGTCAGCGGTGAGGTTAGTAGGTGGGGGAGGTGGTGGAGGGTAAAGCAGAGACTTGAAGGTGGCGAATAACTTACGTGTGTCTGTGGCACCGTTGATCCTATCGTTGAAGAAGGCCTTCTTAGCAGCAGTGATGCTGGAAGAGAAGGAGGACAGCAGTGTCTGGTGGCTTGCAAGATCCTCAATTGTTTTGGATTTGTGCCATTTCCTCTCGGCTGCTCTGAGGTCAGTGCGCGTTGTCCGGAGGGTGTCAGTCAGCCAAGGGTGCGACTGGGTTGATCGAGCAGGTCTGGTGGATAGTGGACACAGGCTTTCCAGACATAAGCTCAAGGTGGAGCAGAGAGAATCAGTGGCATCATTAACCTGCAGAGAGGAGAAAGTGCCGTGGGGCGGAAGAGAAGAGGAGAGCACAGAGGAGAAGTGGGTGGGAGACAGGTTGCGGAGATTGCGGCGGATAGTAACCATGTGTGGGGAGGTGGGGGGATGTTTTGGTAGCTGGACATTGAAGCGGATGAAGAAGTGGTCAGAGAGATGAAGAGGAGTGACCCTTAGGTTGTCCGTGGTGCAGAATGAGATCAAGCTCTTTGCCAGCCTTGTGAGTCGGTGGAGTCGGGACCTGTCTTAGGTCGAATGAGCGAACCAAAGACAGGAAGTCAGCCGAGCTCGCACTGTCCAAGTGGATGTTCATGTCTCCGAGGACGAGCATGGGACACTGTTTAGAATGACACTGTTTGTTTAAGTTGATCAAACAACATCATTAATATTATTAATTTTATTTTGTCTTACTCTAGAAGTAATCTCGATTTGACATTGAATAAGGTAGATGTTGATATACAGTATAAAATTTAACAAGTAGTTTAACAAAGTATAATTATTTTGTATACAAGAGAGGTAATGGATTGTGTACGTGTGCTTACTAAAAATTTAAAAACTTAGATAAATATGAAATACGTTGGCCATTTTGATGTTTTTTTTAAATTTGGACATTCAAAAATTTTAAGTTTAAACTTGAAAATATCTTGTGATTCGATTAATGTTGAAATTATATATTGATGAATTAACCAACCCATCTATTCAGTGTTTTATTTCCGCAGTTTTAAGCAGGAATCCACTGACTGTAGTTTTGACCAGTGTAGATATGACTGCATCTGATTGAGAAGACTTGGAGGACTGACAAAAAGATCAGACTAAAGAGAATTGCTCTACAATTGAGTAAGGCCATTACATGTCCAGCATTCAAAGTTCCTTGTAAATTATTGATGTTATTACTATTTGTATTTAACTGATTTGCAAATTTGATTATCTAATAGGCTCAATTGGAATTATTTTGAGATGATATGCATGCAAGTATATAAATGGAGAGACCGTGATTGAATTTAGATCTATATCCCATATTGAGCACCATCGTTAAAATTTATAAAAGCATCAGATATTATAGAGTGCATTATAGAACCAGAATAATTCTTGACTAGTTCTTATTTTAATATGACATTCTAGTTGTCTAGTCTAGTTGTTGAAACAATCTTTAGAAGCTAAATTAAGGATTACTGTGTTAACACTCAGGGACACTGTTGTCAGAGCACCCTGGAGTGATTATCTCTATGACACTGCTTCTTACAATGGTATACCTTTCCTTTCATCTTATGATAATGTATGAGAACAATTCCTTAAGCACCTTAGGGTTTTTTTTCACACAAGCCCAAAAGCCTGATATCCTGCTGAGAGACTTGCCTACTCCTGCATTTCCGAGAAGGTCTGTGAAAACCTTGTATACAGAGATCCAGTTTAGCCAAGATTAGGCTGAATAACTTGGGACATTTTCTGAACAACGAAAAAGCTTCTGTTATGGAAAATCAAATGCAAGCGTTGACTCCTGCTGATCCTTCCCTCCACCAACGAACATGAAGTGTTTGGCCTCCAAGTACAGCAGACGCACAATTGGAAAATATGATGTCACTGCATCAGACAAAACATGAAACTGAATGAAAGCTATGTGGAGCCCTCGGTAATGTTTTCTTCTGTCACATTATGGAAATTTATTTTGACTGATTTTGAATTTATGGCAGCACACTTATTAGAATATTGTAGTTTATTGATCTACTTGTGTCGTAGATACACAGGAATTCCTAAAATACTCAGAACAAGGTGTTTACAGTTTCTTTTTGTTTTTCCTTATAACTCCAGCCGGCACAAAAGAACGTTCATTATTTGAGTCATGACATTTATTTTATTTTAATTTTGTCTCCTCAGGGTCGTACCCTGGCATGGCCTTTCTTGGCTGTTGTGGTTGTGGTTGTGGTTTTTGGATCATGGAATGAGTCAATGCTTGCCAAGCCATTACACGGTAGAACTTGTTGCTTTTCAAAAAAGTTTTTTGCACCAGCTCTATGTTGGATTTGCTGGATCATTCTAGGGAGAAGGTTTTATGTTCGCTGTGTTGTTGCAATCTTATGGAAATGATTTACGTCTTGTTGCATACTATGCACGGAAACTCGGTGCCGGGGTCATTGGGTTGACTACATGCTGTAGCCTTTATCTTTCTACTAAGCAAACCAGTTTGTTTCTCTCAGACATCACCTCTCCTTTATCAACATGTGCAACTTTTACTTTGCTTACTCCAACTTCTCTTCTTCACTCTTATGGAGATTCACATGATTGCTTGACAGCGATAGCCCTTGTGGCTTCGCCCCACCCAGATCTTGCTACTGAAGTTCTTGAAAAGTTCAACTACAATGATTTAAACTCACGAGTGCAACAAAAAGGAGGGTTTTTGTTTGGTTTGTTTGTCCGTCATGTTTTTTTGTATAAAACAGTGTGGGCCTATCTTTGTACAACCGGTTGTGTTTGTGTTTCTATTTGTGGTAAACAGTTCTTTGTTTTATTTAATTGCATGAATATGTACAGGCAAGTGGGATACGGTGTGGTGTAGCTGTTTGATGAGACATACAGAACATCTGTTTAATGTTGTGATGTCATAACCCCGCCCATTTTGATCTTCCTATTTGTGTTGTTTACATTAATGTACTTGACCCCATCTCTATAGGAAATGTTGGAGCCAATGCAGCCAACAAAGCCGACGGACCCAATTTTTGCTCTGTCTAATGATGTTTGTCTCCTCCACAGAAGAGGACACAGGCTCACTAACTTTGTTTTTTCCTCTGCTCAAAGGTGTCCTGCACTAAATTATTGGAGTGGCAGAGCCGCTTGGTTCAGTATGTACTGAGCTAAATCTTTCCCACAAGTTTTTTCATTGTTTTACTTGTTTGACATATGGTAAGTACCGTTTGTCAAAAAGGAGGGTATAGTTAGAGAATTAAGTAAACATAATGATTGTGCTTAGAACAATGCAGGAACCTCATGATGGACTTATCAAGCTGACGCTTTGTCATGATTAAAATATTGTTGTGTGATGATTGACATGTTTTTCAGAATGGAATCCCAGTAAAGGTTAGCTCTACTGAGTTTTCATTCCTGTCGTTAGTGATGATGGGAATGCGAGATCGATCACATGGTGCGACAGGACTGTCCCAGCATGAATTGTTGACCAGGAGACCAATGCGGTTAAGTCACGTAAACATGTAGTGATCACATTGTCCAGTTTAGTATTTATCATTGTTAGGCATTGTTCAGGCAACATTCGAGAAATGCGTTCTAGGAAAATTTGAAAAGCGTTAATTTGATAAGCATAATTTATACACTGTCGGTTGTTTTGTAGCCTAATCGAGATTCTATGGACATTGTCTCCTACATATTTGACATTGCGATAATATTATTGTTGTTACACTAGGGTGCATACATGAACTTTTGTGCTGAGTCTGTAGTCGGTTATTCAACATAACTGTTTGGGAAATTACAGAATTATTCCACGTACCCTATTTTACATTCATGGACCTAGACCAAACAATGTTGTCATAACATGTGTCTCTCACCCAAGTGTTTAAGTCTATGTGCCCAGGTCAAAGCAGCCCTACCCATCCCACTCGAAGGACCACTACACCACCTCCGACCAGGTGACTGGGTGGCGACTTCTGTAGGAAAAGCTGGACCTCCGCCAGATTCCTGGGACCGTTCCAGATCCCCCTCACCACCGCAGTGGCAGTTAAGGTGGCAGAACGACCAACGTGGGTACACGCATCCCATTGCAAGAAAGTCTGCAACCTTCCAGAGGACCAGATAAATGACAACAACAGAGAATCATCAGACGTGAACTGAGTTCATGATCCTTGCTGGATATGTGCTAGTAACCTCTGTCCCGTGGAGAGGATATGCCACTACAGTATTTCTACTTGAAAAGGATGACGCCCCATGAACAGGAAAATATTGGACATGCCTGTGTATACAACGATCATATCATCGTTGTATACTGTGCTGTATTATCCCAAACACTACCTCACACTATTCACATTCACATGCCACTTTAATTCACATGCCACTTTAAATGCACATATCTGTATATACATAGGCATATTCCTTCAACCTCTTCCATTTTATTTCAATTTATTTTTTATTGTATTTTATTCTATATATTTTTTATCTTATTCTATAAGTATTCCACTTACTGTATTACGTTTTAGGAGTCAGTTAGTCGGTCTATTAGAAGGGAATTTTCTACTTTTTATTTTATTTTATTTTTGTACTTTTTCCTAGGACTTATTGTGTGCTATCACCGGGTGCGTTGCATTACATTTCACTGCATATATGTATGGAAGTATGTATATGTATGTGACAAATAAAAATCTTGAATCTTGAATCTTGAATCTTGAATCTTTCTTTCTATGCCAATTTACATGTATAATCCGACCCATCAAGATGTGCGTGTAAGACGATCAGGAACATATATGTTCGTGACATCGGTTCCAGCTGAGTATAGGATTGTAGGTGGAGCAAAACATTTTATGTCTATATTAGCGCCCTTAGGTACATCTACAGCTTTTAAGTGGCTAAATATCATACATTATAAGTTGTTACTGTTCATTAATACAACTATCCAAGCAGAAGAAGCTAGAAACAAGAATTAACTTTGATCCGTTTAACGGCTCTCCAGAATCATACGGTACTAGACATAATGAGTGCGGCTCAAGGAGGTGTATGTGCTATGATAGGTGAGTCGTGCTGTACATAGATTCCTGCCAATGATGTAGAATCAGGAAATTTGTTTTTAGCCATACAAGCTATGAAAGAGTTACGTTACGATTTAATGAAGGATCAAGCTAACACTTGGGATCCATTTACTTGGCTAAGAAATGCACTGGGGCCATGGATTTCTATGTTCATAGAAATATTGACACCTGTAGTGATAATGTGTTTAATGCTATATTGCTGTCTAGCGTGTATAGTACCTATCTTTCATAAGATGAATACTCATATGGCGACGGGACAGTTTGTCTCCATACCACTAAATGATTGGAAACGACCTTATGATGATGGAGATGTTGAGACACTGAGATGCTGATATATGGAGATGTTTTTCTAATTATGTTTATCCTTACTTATAGGATGTGTTAGTCATTACGTGCACAATGCATTTTGCTGTTGTCATTATTAAGTGATAACCATTGATTAATCTGCATAGCATTATGTATTAGTGGAATCTCTATGTTTGTTTTGTTTATTTCATTATGTGATTCATGATTATTATAATTTGTGTGTGGGTTTTTGAATTAGAATTGTAAAATGTCCACACAGGATTTTTTCTCTGTATGACCAGGGGTTTTTGTCCTGTGCGTTGTCATAGTATAGTAGATAACCCTTACTGGTCTTTTACTTTTCTCCAGCCAAATATGAGAAGAGAGGTTTGGTCAATTTGAGGTGGAGATATCCTTGAATTATATCTGGAATTTGGTTATGAGTTCATATAGTTAAATTTAGTATTAGATGTGGATTTTCCCAGTAGATTCCAATAAGATAGATTTGAACAATATCTCTGAAGTATAATTGTATTATGTCCGATTTACATTATATGGAATTTTAGCATTATTGCATTTTTCCTTAAGGTATTTGTAGGAACAAAAGGAGGAAATGTGAGAGAAAAATGCTTACAATCATTTATATTGAGTGAGGCCAAAGGCCTCTACATCCAGAGGGGGAGTTTTTAAAACATTGTCTCTGTTTTCCCAGGAACCCCCCAACTTTATGTAAAGAGAAATGTTCTTTCTCTCTACAATGTCAATTCTAACATTGAAGAACCAGATCACATTTGGCCCTGTTTACCTTGTAAGGAGATGAAGAATAACCACAGGGGAGCCTGGAGGTGCATTGTAAGGGATTCTAATCCGCGTTTGCCAGGTCATTTACAAGTTCCTGTGAATTCACTGTTTGATGTAACATCCAGGGAGACAGTTGAGGGACACGGACTTGTAAATGACTTCTGACCCAAGCCACACCCTCTGTTGTTGTATAAAGCCCTCTTGATCGGAAATAAGATTAGACGGATCAGGACACTGCTTTGAAGCAGTACTGAATCTTTCTCTTTATTCTGCAGAATAAATAATCTTGAATATTCTGTTTTGTTTTCTTGTAGCGGGCAGATTAACCTCACCGATCATTGCAGAAGAATTTCTTTCACATGGCTTTATTTATTATTATCAATTTTACTTTAGTTATTAAAAAACTGTTTTTTTTTTTTTTTTACAATATCAGAAGTTCCTCACCAACCCTCAACGCTTTTGCTAGAAGGAAAAAAGGGAGTAGTATTCTGCTTTCTTGCCCTCAACACTTTTGCTAGGAGGGATCAAGAATAATCTATAATAATTATGTATTCAATAATGTCGACTTATGATTGAATAACACAAAAAAAAATCAATAAATAAACAAACAAAAACCACGATTCTCTTGATCGATGCAATATTGGCCACTTCCACGGTCCTCCAGACCGATTATCATCTGCCCTTCCTAGCCTGCGCCGCACACAGCCGCTTCTTCAACAATCCTCTAGATCCATACAATCTTTAAGCTTACTCAGAGCTATTTCCTTCACAATAGCCACAATGTGATCGGTGATCTGAAATGTGATCTGGTTCTTCAATATTACAATTAAGATTGTAGAGAAAGAACAGTCTATTAACATAGACTGGGCTCCTTAAAAACCCAGAGGCAATGTTTTAAACCCATGTAACATACAAAAGATTATTGTCCCCATTCAAATAGTTGATCATATGCATTTTTCTCTCACATGGGGTGGTGTCCCGTGCGGTGCACCAGAAACGCAGCAGTGCCTTTTCCTTATGAAAGTCGAAACAAACTTTTAAATGAGACCTTGTAGATCTAATATGAGGCAAGATTCAACAACTGGATTGACTATTTCTCGCCTCAAATCTATTCAGATACAGATTTTGGTGGAACGCTTAGGTGAAATGAGTGAGAGTTTACATACTTTATACAACGGAACCCTATTACTCATGCTCAAACCCCATTGGGTCACAGAACCCTACTACTCACGCTAGAATCCCATTGGCTCACAGAAGTAGGAGGCTGGCAGCTCATTTATATTTAATGCGGCAGACACTGAAACATCCCGTCAGGAGGGGTGTAGAGGCATGTTAGAATGCATAATCAGAGCGGTATTTTGGGCAAAAACTTCAAAGACGTGTTTTGAGGAGCTCAGAGACCTATATTAACCTGTTGAAAAGGAGCATCATAGGTCCCCTTTAAGAAGATGTTATGTCTCCTCTGTATGTCATTTAATATTGATCTCTTGAGCTGGAAAACAACTAAACAAGACATTTTTTTTCTTTATCTATTCCACCAAAGTTAAGATCAGGTTCTGTCTTGACATTTGATTCAATCATAATTTTATAAAATAAAGACAATATTTATTTTGCAATTATCCTTGTGCCTCTGCATTATTTTACCTGCTCTGTGCCCTAGATTAGAACCAAGTCAGTCTTTTTCACTTGTTGAAATACCTTTTAAAAGGGCTAATACAACCCATAAAATGCCGTTTTCCACTTGCCGAAGTGATTACAGCTCCCACCTTGTCACTGAAAGGTGAATTATGCCTCAAAAGGACTTAGTTTCACTCATGAGTGTTATATTTGAAATATTATAGCCAATCCAGTCCTTTTTATCGGTTGACATAGCATTTCCACTTGCCAAAAAGTGACTTGTGACTAAAAGGTTGTTTATGCTTCATATAACTTGATCTTAATTTTAAAGACAAGACCTTGTTAATGAATATTTTCAGCCATCAAACAAACTTCCTCATACCCATAAAGATAACACTTTATGGACTGCTCAGAGGAGGACGTGTGGTGGTGGATGGACCAGAGGAGGAGGAGGTGGTGGTGGATGGCCCCGGGTAGGATGTGGTGGATGGCACAGAGGTGGACATGGTGGTGGCGGATGGCCCAGAGGTTGACATGCAACCATTACTATTGTATAATTATTTCACCATCATTTTGGTTTCCTCTTTTGTCTATTTCAGATTGGCTGTCACATTTGCCCACGGCCGTAACACAGGCCCAGAGCATGAGCAGAAAGAAAAAGATTATTTGCAAAGCATGCCAGTGAAATCTCTACCACACCACTGCTACTGTGTAAATTTAGATACACTGCTATGTTGTATATAGTTGTATGTCGTTTTTATCATTGTGTTGTTCTGACTTTGTATTTGCTAAAATAATATTGCAAGTAAGAAAAATATGTCTATAGGATATACAATGCAAGACATTCGTACTTCCAAATGTGTACCTTTCGGGAGATATACTGTGCATATGTCCAATGAAACAAGGTAAAGAACACATAAAGTGTTATCTTTATGGTTATGAAGTAAGTAAGTTGGTTTGATGGCTTAAAATCTTCACCAACAAGGTCAAATTTAGATCTCAAAAGATCTCTCAAAGTTATTTTGAGACATTCTGTGACAAGGTAGATGCAGAAATCCCTTTTTGGCAAGTGGAAAACTGCCTTTTATTGGTTGTACTGGCCCTTTAAAATGATATTTCAACAGGTAAAAAGGACTGACTTGGTTCTACTCAAGGGCAGAGCAGGTAAAATAATGCAGAGGCACAAGGATAATTGCAAAATAAATAATGTCTTTATTTTAAATCGAACCCATGGAACCCATTAACATGTAAATTATAGTGTAGTTTCCAAATATAGGCCTAAACAAGGATATTAGACATACCAAACACATAAACATCAGAGACAATATAATAGTATTGGCTATAATCACGTCATATATAAACAAAAACACTTCCTTGGCCACAATTGTTTTCATCCTGTTACAATGAGACGTTAAAGTTTCAAAAATACATCGCTTTGTTATCACCACGGACACAAAGTTCTGTGTATTTACATGTTATGACTGTTTGGTCCAGATAAAGCAGCTGTAGATCTGTTTGAACTGGGAGAAACAGGCTGCGTGCGCTGCCGCGGAAATCACTCTTTGGCAGACGATCATCGTTTGGCATGACACCTGTCCCTGGCGCCTGTGCATCGCTTTATTTTAGATCGATTGAATTTTGTTTGTTTCCATCATGTATGAAACAAAACCTTAAACACAACCCGAGTTAAGAGACTGACCGAAAAAAACACTATATCTCACTGTCAGCCGAGCATCAACACTGCCCATTGCTTTCTGTTGCTATGGGACTCAATTTAGTTTTTAAATTTAGATTTACTAACTGGATGTTTTTGTGTTAATACTTTACTTGTAAACAATGAATCCTGCACTTCTGTAATGGGGATACTCTCTATTTCCCAACCAGACTTTAATATGACGCAGTTTAAACATATTTATTTATTATATTTATTTTTCATATTTATTTTATCGTTTGTTTATTTTTCATTCACATGTTTTTTCTTACAGATTTTAGTTCTTGATTACCTGTGGATATTTATTCAGTTGATACATTTTTTATTATAAATAAGTGCACTGCAGAGACAATGCATACAATAACATAAGTGTTCAATAAATGTTAATTTAGGTTCAGCAATTGTGTCTCATTTGTTATTATTATTAAATTGTTGTATTTTATCTGATGCTTAAAACATGATATCGGCATTATATATCGGCCGCCCCGCTCTCTAACTATCGGCATCGGCCATTGAAAAACCCATCGGCTACCACCACAAGTGCGACTTTTAGGGTGGCTACTACCTCTCTTTTTTCACCATACATGTGTTTGCATGGCACGACACCCAGACGGACGTTTGATTTAAAATTCATACTAAAATATGATCAAAGATACTTATTAAACAGAGGGAATTAGATATAAAAGGCTGCCTATAATATAAGCCTGCTTCCAATAAAGGACTGGTTCCCTCTCCACTTGAGGTAAATAAAAGCTCTGGTCACTATTTGAACAATAATTTCTCCTGTGCTAATTATCACATTTGTATATCTTAAAAATCGGACTATTTCTGTTTTTGTATTTTTAGCTATTTGTATATATTTTACATTTAAATTGTATTTTTTTAAATTCATTACTATTTTTATTCTCTCCTCCCCCGTAACTTTTTGTGTTATTAATGCTTGTGCTGCCTGTACTGAAGTGCACCAACTTCACCAGAAGAAATTCCTCATATATGTAAATGTACCTGGCGAAATAAAAGCCATTCTGATCCGAATGTGGATAAACACGTTTGTTCCTTTCGTTGACCTTTCTGATTTATTTCCAAATAATCACATTTATTTTCTCGATCCTTGCGACGCCTCCCACGGTTTCTTGCGTCGGCCTCCGTCTAGAAAACAGAAGAGAGAGAGAGAGAGAGAGAGAGAGAGAGAGAGAGAGAGAGAGAGAGAGAGAGACGGGGGTTAAAGATATGGACAGTCGTGTACGCAAGAAAATCAATGTTTACATCAACACTGTGTCCAGTGGGAGAAGTATAAATTTCACAATATGTACTCACTTCTTTCCACTTTTACGTTTCCCTGTTTGGTGTTGATGTTTTGCCCAATACTTGTTTGGTGATTTCCATCTCCTGTTCAAGCACAGGCAGAAAGAAAGCTCCATTATGAGAGAGAGGAAAAGCAGGACGTGCTCATGACGTCCACACCTGAGATTAGCATCTGACGGGCGGACAAGGACGGGGGGGGGGGGCGGGAAAGCAGAGCGTTGTCCCCCTTAATATATCATTGTAAAAATAATTATAAACATTTAACATAGTATAATGATATGCTTTGAAGGCGCTTGTTCCCGTTAAAGATGCAAAACAAAGCGCTTTTAAGTTCCGAAAGATTGCGTAATTGTTGTGATTTTGTTGATAATTTTGGAAATAAATAAAGACGTAATTCCTAAAAAAAACCAAAACATTCTTTTAACAAATAGTGAAGTTAAAATGTTAAGTAAGTTTCTGGCATGCTTCGTAGTGTTCTGGACCTTTACACATCGACACAAAAACATTAGAGATCTGCTTCTTCAGGAAAATTACATTTATTTATTATGTTTATTTAAGTTAAAGGGTGTTGCTTCTCTCCTACTACTGTAAATAACCTGCATGCTGTACAACCCTTAAGTCATTTTAATTATCCAGTATATATAGTATCAGTACTTTTGGGGGCATCTTTGGTGTCGCCATATCCCCATATGTTCTCCTGAAATTTTGATATTTTTGTCCCCTGAATCTATTTTGAATCTCTGAAGAATTCGACGCGGACAAAGAACTCACCGGAGATTTGAAAGTTGTTTCCCGAACCGACGCTGCAATGGCTGAGGTTGATTCCAGTGTTTGACATCTTGTCTCCCATTGTTTCTGCTGAGATACAGATAACACAGGAAAAGCTAGAGTAAATAGAAGGACTTGTATTTAAAATCTTGGACTGTTACATCTATTGTGAGTGATCCTGTGATCTTTGTACTTCCATGTGTGGGTTTGCAACTTTCCTCACAGAACTGTAATTCCCTCAACATTTGCATTAAATATAACTGTTGTCTTCAGGAGCATTCAGGAAATCAAGAAATAAATCCAGAATCCATCAGGAATGTCCCAAAGTCTCACACACACACACACGAACACATACACGTATTTGAACATGTACATGAACACACACACACACACACACGAACACATACACGTATTTGAACATGTACATGAACACACACACACACACACACACACACACAGACCAACACTCACTCACACACACGTGCACACACACACACACGCACGCATGCATGCACAGACTCACACACACACACACACACACACACACACACACACACACACACACTGTCCCACCTGTGGTTTGAGCTCGTCCTTGCTGTGAACTGAGCTCGGTGGCTTGGTGTTAGGTGAAGACACAGGTCTCTGCTTGTAGAGTCACCCTTTAAAGGTGTGTGTGTGTGTGTGTGTGTGTGAGTGAGTATGCGGATGTGAGTGGGAGTGTGTTTAGTTTCTTGAACCCAGGGGTGGGGGTGGGGGGGGGGGGTGGTGTGTGACTACAAACTCAAATAAGTCACAGATGCTTTGATTTTTGCAAGGGTCCATCATTTCAATTTAGCTAAAATACAATAATAAGTGTGGAATGTATCAGAAACATCGTTGCAATTGTCGCCACATTATTTATGATTTGAATGAATAAATAATATTTATTAATAACGATTTGTTAATAGGTTGACCTCCTCGCTACAACTTGTGAAGATTGCTTGAAGTACAAGTCATTTTGAGCAAATTGCTCAATCATCTTGGGAATTAATTACAAGAAGGAGCTGAAACTGGAACACCACGAGGTGCGTGGCGTCAGTCTTTCAGTATTCACTACACTAGCGTTCGCAATGGCCACGCCCCCTTACCACGAAATAACCCGGGTCCTCGCTTATCGACCAATTGACTTAACAACCTGGTCCTTGGAATCGAACTCATCGTTAAGCGAGGAGTACCTGAATTTCATTTCAATTTCAGATTTTAAAGACAAAATGGTGACCCGGCCGTCACCAATGCTGCTAATTGTTTTTGCTGTTTTATCGTCTACATGTTTTTATTTTGTGTGCTGCTTTTCTCGGCCAGGGCCTTCTTGGAAAATAGATTACATTTAAATGTGGCTACCCTGGTGAAATAGAATTCTAAATTGAATATATCAAAAATATCCATCACAGGCCACCCAGAATACTGTCAGTGTTAGATACTTGCAGTGTTTTATTGTTGACGACAGGCCCTTGGTGAGCACTGTGCTTAAAAAATACATTATATTCATCCCATTACATCCAGCTGTACATTACAAAGTTTGGCATCAGTCTGGTGACATTATTACCTGTCAAACTTTTTTTTGTTCCCCACTACCACCTTTATTTTGTAGTGTTTGAGGCAGAGATTTTAAGTCACTGATTTTATTATCTTATTCTGAATAATTCCACTGTCGAAGTGGCTTTGGAGCTCTTTCCAGTGCAACCAGTGGTCAATGTGTTGATACTGGGAGCTGACCGATACAACCAGTCGTCCACTGTTGGACGTTGGGAAATTCCGAGTATAACCAGCCACTACAAGCTGCTGAGTACAAACATGATAATTGTCACAGGATCAAGGTTGGAGCCCAAGTTCAGTTTTATACCTCATAGGCAACCGACCAACATTGGTCTGAAACAGAACCACATTGGTTTCCTCCGAAAGGTTTATCGCTGGTATGTGTTAAACATGAACCACTGTATATGACATCTTATACCTCAGAATTTGGAATGGAGTGTATTTCTGCTCCCATCCATTTCGACTGTGACATCTGCTGGAGAACATCAGTCACTACAATCCCCCCTGACAGTCTTCGTCGACAGTGACCACATGACGCTCCGTGTCACACTCAATCCATCTTTCGAAAAATTTCCACATGAAAGCAAAGGAACCTTAATAGATTGAAATAAAAAAACAAGTTCACCAACATTATGCCTCCTTTTGCATCTTCTGATCTTCCGTCGTTTAATGTGGAAGGTATAGGTGTATGTGTGCAGGTCTATTAAGTTGCTTTGGTCTGTGATTCCGAGATGACGGACTTGTGAATGATGGATCTTTGAATACACACATACTGCGTGGAAGCGGGTTTTGAAGATACCCGGGAGGTCGAAAAACTGATACAGAAGCTCCATCTATTCATTTGGACCCCGGCGGACGTTTTGCGTGACTTACTGAACAAAGCTTCCTACGTACCATTTGAAACCCCGTGAACAGATGAACAGGATTTATTTACCAGTTTGACCGTGAAGGGGAGAAAGGAAAAAAGGAAGCGAGTCGTCAGGGAAAAAAGTTTTGTGAATATTTATTAGAAAAAAAAGAAAAAAAAGGCTATTTATCATCATGTGCTCCGACACCTCGAGAAGTGCGCTCGAGAGGACCAAAATGTCAACGTAGGACAAATATTTCGGCTGAAGGATTTAGAACCGAAAAAAAAGTTATGCAAATTATAGTAGTTGCCTAAAAGGATTGTGTCCGTGTGCAGAGGCCTCGGCATTCAATGACAGAAGTGACTTTTTTTTTTTTCCCGCCATTTTTTAAAATTCACATCCACATTGTGAGATACACCATCACATACCCACAATCACACACACAGCCACATGTCAAACTTCTAATATAAGATTTTTTTTTCTTCTTTTTACATTAAAATAAATTATATATACTGCAAATAAAACAAAAATATCTAATTTCCTTTGGTCAGATCAGAAAACACACACACACACAACACACACACACACACACACACACACACACACACACACACACACACACACACACACACACACACACACACACACACACACACACACACACACACACACACACACACACACACACAGTGGACAGTTTGTCTTGTGTTTTCTGTGTCTGTGCTTTCATCCGGCCTCGGCTTGTGACAACAGCTTCCACTGTCTGACGATATTTCTGCTTTGAGGACGTTTATTGACAAGGCTGCAGCAGAAGAGCAAGAGAAGGCAAAGCGGCTCAGAAAGAGGGCGGTGTGTGTGTGTGTGGGTGTGTGTGTGTGGGTGTATGTGGATGTGTGTGTGTGTGTGTGTGTGTGTGTGTGTGTGTGTGTGTGTGTGTGTGTGTGTGTGTGTGTGTGTGTGTGTGTGTGTGTCAGGGGGTGCAGCATTAGCCAGTCTCACGCAGAGGGTGAAGGTGTGTCTGGGTGGGGCTGTGGAGGGCTGTTACTGTGCTGCTGCTGGCTGGGGACCTCAGGCCCCTGGGGCTGCTGGTGACTGCTGCTGCCGTCATGAGTAGCGGCTTGGTGTCCGGTCGCCTCGTGCCCAGGATGTGCTGGAGGCGGGTGGCTGCTGCCGTCGTGCGCCTGTGGTGGGTGTGGGTGGACGCTCTCTGCAGCGTGGGGCGGCTGGCACTCGCCGGGCCCTAGCAGGAGCTGGTGTCCCGGCAGGGTGTCTAGCTCGTCCACCTGTGGTCCAGGGGGCTGCAGGACCACCAGCTGGTCCTGGGGGATGTCGGCCGCCGCCGCCGCCAGGTTGGTGGTGGACTTGGACTTGACGCACTGGAAGTCCACATGGCGGCTCTTGCCTTCCTCCTTCTCCCAGGACATGCGGATGAAGGGCCGCTGGACGTAGTTGTAGATGACCTCTGGGCGACCTCCGGGACGCCGCTTCACCTTCTCCTTATATGTGGGGTAGCCTGGGTGTAAAGGTCGGAGGTCACCGAAACATTAGGACCGTATTAGCATCCCTTCCATCGCAGTATTAGGTATATGACAGCAGAGCATTTACAGTTCAAGACATTTCTACCCCAACATCACAAGTTGAGAGGTAACATGGATTCTGCACACCATGGACTGCACGCCAATGGTGAATACTGCGCACTAATTCTCCCGTCCACAGCGAGCTGTGTGCCATGAAAGTTACAGCTTTTAAAGGAGAATAAACGGTAACTCGCTGGTTGTTTATCATTTCATCCACTTTGTATCATTAAAACTCCATACAGGAGACTTCAAACTGCAGTTTACAACAGCGTCTACGATATATATTATTTCAAATTCAGTGTTTGAACTTTGAACTGTGAGAAACATTAAGAAGTCTTCAGGGAAACAGAGTCTCACCCGCAGTAAAACCCGTAAAAAATAAAAATCATAAAAAATAAAAAACTCATAAAAAAAAGGGTCATTTAATAAACATTTATTCAGTTGACAGAAGATTCATCTTCAGTCCAGTTGTGATTATCAATAATGTATAAGCCCCATTAATGCTTTGCTTTGCTTCAAAAAATTACACGCATTGAAAAAGTCAACACAGTCATTTTGGTGGACAAAAAGTAAGGATTTGAATCTGGTACCTTCTATACCCAGGCGGATCTTTTTCAGGCCCCGATCCTTCAGCACAGACTTGGCCACGTCTCGGTTCTCTATGTACTTGAAGAAGCGGTACAGCTTGGTGCTGTAGATGACTGCGGACGACACAGGAGAAGGTGAGTGAACGCATACACCGCATCGGCCACAACATTAAAACCACCTTCCTAATATTTTGTAGCTCTCCTTCGTGCCGCCAAAACAGCTCTGACCCGTGGAAGCATGGACTCCACAAGACCTCTGAAGGTGTCCTGTGGTATCTACCACCAAGACGTTAGCAGCAGATCTTTTAAGTCCTGTAAATTGTGAGGTGGGGCCCCCATGGATCGGGCTTGTTGTTCCAGCACATCCCACAGATGCTCAATCTGATTGAAATCTGCGGAATTTGGGGGCCAAGGTGGTACACCGGTCGGCACACCGGTTGTCCTTCCTTGGACCACTTTTTGTAGGTACTAACCACTGCATACCAGGAACACCCCACAAGACCTGTCGTTTTGGAGATGCTCTGACCAGTCATCTAGCCATTACAATTTGGTCCTTGTCAAAGTGGCTCAGATCCTCATGCTTGCCCACTTTTCCTGCAACATCAACTTCAAGAACGGACTGTTCACTTGCTGCCGAATTTATCCCACCCCCTGACAGGTGACATTGTAAGTCAGTGGTTTTAATGTTGTGGCTGATCGGTGTATTTCCACAGACAAAGCGCCGACCTGATTGACTGGGGGAGGAGGAGGTCAAAGTCTCTTTGTTTGAGGATGTTCAACGTTACTGAAGATGGTGGTAGTGATGGTGCAGTTTAGTGGTCTACTCTGGCACTGCAGCCTCTCTCGCTCTCCCTCTCCACTGTTTACTGATCCAGAGTCATATCACCACGAAAGCTGATCTCACTCTTTCAGCACTATTTACCTTTCAAACCATTTTAACTTTGTGGTCCATGTGGGAGGGGTTCAGGTCTAGTGGGTTTTGTGTTATGTTTGGTTCGATAGAGAACCACCATAGCCGGATGACATTGCACTAAAACAGACCATGGATTTTGTTAAATTGGGCCGATTAAACTAAGGACTTTTATTATTTACTTATCATAAATACACAATGTCGATCTAATCAAGGCTGTCAACACTTTTTTGAGCAAATTCGAAACAGCATATTGCAACTCACATTGGACACTGAAGCAAACCGTGAGCCCAGAGAGCAGGGCCCCTCGCAACACCCTTGCACCGCCACAGCGAGCGCCCAATGTCCTCACACAGTATGAAGTCGTTATTTTTGTTTCTTACTCTGCGAATACTCCTCGCCCATCTGAGGCGGGTACTCCTCATCCCAGTCCACCACGTCGTCGTCGGTGAGTACCACCACGTGGCACTCCCGCTCCCCGCTCTGTGCGCTAGCCACCATCAGGGGCAACACCATCTCCTCCAGGTAGCTCTCGAACTGACGTCGTGCCCCGTCGTTGGACAGCTCGTGCATCAGGGCGCCTTTTTCGTGGGGGGGGGGGGGGGGGGGGGCATGAGGAAAATAGATTTTACTTTTCAGGACGGCACTGTGTGAAGTGTACCGACCAATTTTGTAAAAACATTAATAAATAAATACAATTAAATAAAAAAAGATCTGAATAATTACAATGAACCAAAATCAGTCACATATATATACCACAGAATTACTTTTGACCCTCAAGTGTATTCAAAATTTGTGAATTTTTGTCTATTTACAGTGGGGAGTTGGCATCCCAACATTGTATGCAACACGCAAACTTGAGTTTTATTTCGGAGAAATCAATTCAATATGTCTAAAATTATTCTTTCAGAATTTTTTAATACAGTGCATGACTTTGAGAATAATTCAAGCCTTATTTACTAGATATGATGTTATTTGACCACCTTGTGTTTTCTAATGTTAACATAAAGGGACTGATGGATGGACATTTAGTTGAAGGAAACTAACGCACGTCTCGCCAGCTTGCCATTTGTTTCGGTGGGAAGGTGGTTTCAAGTTATTAACAGACAAGTTCCCAAGAAGGAAGAACTTGGTGATAGTTGGATCAGCCCGCTGACATGGCTTACGGGTTGCAGAAGGTTGCGACGGACCACTGAATACAAAAAACCAGGGATCAGCGAGGCCTGACCCGTCCTGTCCCACCCCCACTCACTGAGCCCTTCTCTCGGGAGCCAGTGTGACCCTCAGAGATGTTTGATATCTTACTTCTACCTCTGATATCTTTTTTCCTGGCAAGCGTTGATATGCTTCCACCTCCACAGTTGCCCCATGAAAATCTAGATGAATCTAACTTTGGATGTTCTGATGATGCACCGGCAGTGATGCCAAGGCTTTGTTTGCACCGTTGTTTATTTTAAAATGATACAGTATATTGTCCTCCTACCACACTAAGTTATATGTAAGCTGCATCACCTGCGATAGAGCCATCACGACTATTACATAAACGCCAAATGAGCAGACGGTGATCACTTTGCAACAACGTTTGATTCCACAATTATATGTTTCCAGCAGTTGGGTTCTACCCGAATGTCTCCATGTTCAATGTCAACAGTTGGCTCTAATGCATGAGGTAGACATGTGATGTAAAATGTATATGATATGACTGGGGCAAAAAATTGAAAAATAACATTCCTCAAAAATTATTTTTGTGAAAGTTAATGTAATTGTCAAGAGAAAATTCCAGATCGTGACATGCCTGACATTACACAAACACCACACAGATATTGGTATACTGTATGTCCAGATTTAAGTATCACCATAGATTTCCAATGCGATTGTTATTTTTTTGACATTTTAAAAGCATGACCAAAGTGCCCAAAAAGTGGGTAGCTTTGTGCTTTGTCAACAAGGCTGGCTGCCTTCCACTGGGGAGCAAGCATCAGCTCTCCCAGCTAATCATGACCTACTTAGGCGCACCACCCACACACACACCCCCACACCCCCACACACAATACAAATGTTCGCCAGCACTCTAAACAAACAAGCGTGTGCATGTTAACGTGTGCACGGCAGCTCGAGCAAACAGACTCTCGTTCACAGAAAGGAAGGAGCCTGTAAGGAAATAGCGTTCCCATCCAACAGTGCACTTGCTGAATAATGAAGACGCCAAAGATGAGAATGACGACAACACGGGCACGTGTTGAGGGCACCTTCGTTTCAACTTTCCCCGTGTCAACAAAAATCTAACAGAATGGGCTGTCTTTCTTTTCTTTTTTTTCCCCCTACTTCCCCTCCCGTTCACCAAGCCAAACTACAGTTGCCCGTTGTGAGCAAACAATCTTTCCTACACTACAATCAGATCTGTGTATTTACTGCAAATACCTAGCTGTGTCTGAACAAAGGCTGAGAATACTATGCCTACTTGCATAACTCCCCACGCCAAATAGTACACACACACACACACACACACACACACACACACACACACACACACACACACACACACACACACACACACACACACACACACACACACACACACACACACACACACACACACACACACACACACACACACCAGATCTTTCCATGCACTCATGGGGCTGTTCAGGTGTGTTTGTAGTGTATACTCACTGAGGTCTCTGCACTTGATGGTGCTGTAGTTGAAGGAGATGCAGAGGTAGTCACATGCCTCTCTCAGCTCGGGAATGGAAACGCCATCAGGGCAGCGGATTATCCCCGACTTGTAGTAATCCTGTCATTTTATCGGCGCACGCACGCACACACACATGCATGTGTGCAGGAGGACGGATGGACGGACGGTCACACGGGTGCACACACACAGGCAGGGGAGAGAAAACACAACGCCATTATTGACGCTGCTCCACTTGCACGCAGGCGTGGAAAGAGAGTGAGGGGAGAGAGAGAGAGAGAGAGACAGAGCAAGGGAGGGTGGAGCGAAGGAGGAGGGATAGAGAGCCAGCAGTGATGAAAGCAAGTGGAAACGTCACTCCCTCCATTTTTTTTCCCTCTTCCTTTCTGTTCTTCCTCTTGATTCCCCTGCACTGTACACTGCTGTGGAAAGTAAAATACTCCATTTGGAAGAGCTGCTCACGCTGACAGCTCCATCACAAACAGAAAGCTTTGATAGTGGACTTTGTAGATGTTCTGTTGGCTTGGTAAAAGAACAGCCTTTCCTCCCTATGAGAGGCTGTTCCTGTAAATAAAGTATAGCACAGACACAAGCGAGAGAGAGAGAGATATCCAGCAGGGTAATGTCGGGAACAACTTTTTGGGCGTTATATAATAATTATGATTGGGGGATTTGGGAGAAAATGCAATTTCCTTCGCAAAAACACACACATGTACACAAAATGCCAACGTCAAAGCAACATCTGCAGAGTTTCAGGTAAAGACGAGCATGTAGAGGCGTCCCGCTTCCCCCGCTGAGTATTCTATACCTTATCTAACAGCCAAACACCTGAAAAATTCAAACTAAACAATGATTCTGGCTTCAACAGAGTGCCTGGACTCTTTTTGCAGCAATGGTTATGTGACGCCTTTCCCCAGCATTTTCTTATTTTAATGTGACCAATGTGTTACAACCACCTGGCCTGATGGGAGAAGCTCAACCTGCCGGACACCGTGTAACAACCTGCCATCGTAACCTGGAGGAGAGCCACCGAGAGCTTTGGCATTTCACATCAAGGTGAACATTTCTTCAATATCTCTGTGTCGGAATGGTCAATCAGAACAGTCCCTCAAACGTTCTGCAACATTACGCAACGTTTCAAACTTTCCCTTCTCTTCAGAACAGGGTTTCCTTACCCGACAATCCTGGAAGTGACTGACGCAGAAAGAACAGATGAAAGCAACCGAATGCTCCCGACACAACAGCCAACGAAGGGATCGTCAGAGCCCCAGGCGGAAAACACAGCAGCAAGACTTATCCTCGGATTAGACGCTCGCTCACCCATGCCCGTTACTGTGCTCACCTTACCTGCCCATTGGTCGAGTCAACTGTTCCTCCCTGACGTATACACGAGGGAACTAATGGTTGAGGCTGAAACCTTCAAAAGAAATAGAAAATACCATGCTAACATGCAACTGGGACGCACACACACACACACACACACACACACACACACACACACACACACACACACACACACACACACACACACACACACACACACACACACACACACACACACACACACACACACACACACACACCTCTGTAAAGACTTCTTCAGCAAAAATGTCAAGAAAGGTGAAAACAAAGGTCAGAATCTGGGAAATAAAGACGAGGTATTCTGTTTTCTTTTGGGGGGGTGTTTGTAAATGCATTTTAGTCAGTTAGCAAACACTAAATGCAGATCTTAGGCTGTAAAACTGCGTAAAAAGGAAAATGACAAATAACACAGAAAATGAAAATAAATAACAGTAATTTTACTGTGCTTTTTCAATATAACACCGGGAAATACAAATGGAGTGGGATGACAACAGTACCTGACAAATTAAAGAATGTATACAACTCGTGTGTACTCCTCACACACCTGGATTTGCTGTGTCTGGGTAGGAGGAGATTAAAGCTCCCGTCTCAGTGAAAACACGGGGAGAGTCGGTTGAAGAGCGAAGTAGGTTTTTTGTTGTTTTTTTTGCCATCTTCGCTATGTTATGGAGAGAGTGAAATGGAACAAAGGCGGGGGGCCAAGAAATTCATCAAATTTCTATGTACTACACCCATTGCTGAGGATTGTGAACTGGGCAGAAAACAACAGGAAGAAAGATGGAGGAGATTGGCAGAGAACAAAAAGGTGGTTTCAAGAACAGCGAGAGGCATGAGCATAGGATGGGACAGAGAGAGAGAGAGCGAGAGAGAGACCGAAGGATACATTTAGGTGTAGTATGGTTAACCCTCAAGTGACCAACATGTTTCACTTACACCGCAATGGCGACCAGATACAACCTCCCACTTAAAATTAGTTTAAGTTGTTGTGTTTTTATTCTAACCAGAATGTCAATAAAATAATGTTATTTTTATAATATTATATTTCTATGATACAGACTAAGCACAGTTGAGATATTTGTTATGAGTTATTCAGACCAGCCAAAATATTTTGAGTACCACAGTAGTGTAACAGGGAGTCTCCGTGGTGTTTGAGTTACTGCAGCTATATGACTCCATCAGTTATTCACACCGTAGCGTCTCGTAATGAGGCTCATCACATCATATGCAAGCTACTACGGCTAACTATATACAGTATACAAATTCATCTCATTAGGATATACCCCTTGAAATGCATCATCTTGTAAAGTTACTGAACATGTTTACCAACTAGAGATGCACTGATTGCAGTTTTCTTGACCGATTCAGATTTCCGAAAAATCTGAACTGCCGATTTTAGATTAGGACGATTCTGATTTTCATTCAATTGTATGTTCATAATAACACATTGTGTTAACACAGTGATGGGAGAAATCAAATTTTCTTATGATTTGGTCTCATTGGGTATATCTGCATTTTTACGAGTACATGAGCACGGTATTGGGCTGTAAATTTGACCGACAAAGAATCTGAAAACATATCTGATCAGCCAGTCACCGGTCATGGCTGATCAAGCTGAAAACTGGCCGATTGATCGGTGCATCTCTATCATCAGTTTTTTTACAAGTTAACATTACGGTCACATTTTTGTGCTTATTACTCCCCCACTCCCATTTTACCTCAGCAATGCAGCGTCTGTGCATAATAAAGAACCACTAAACTCAGTGCACTGCGTATCAGTGGATGTTGAGTAAGTGAAAGGAGAGGGCTAACAGGACCACAGGTCGTAGCATGTGGCCCAATCCCAGGGATGTAGTTTAAATACCCAATAAATGTATGGTATTGTATATCCATACATACACATACAGGTACTCCTCACTTAACAACCAGGTGGTTAAACAACTTTGTTGATAAGCGAGGACCTGTGGTATTTCACGGTAAGGGGGTGTGGCCATTGCAAACGCTAGTGTAGTGAATACTGACAGACTGCGGGAATTGTATACGGTATTGTACGCAGCGTACAATACAGACTGGTCAGAGAGCTGGTCATAAGTCCGAACGGTTGTTGTATGTATGTATGTATGTATGTATGTATGTATGTATGTATGTATATTCTTTTTTTTGCGTAGTTTCAGCTGGTATTTCATACCTGTGTATTATAACCAAGAATTGTGTGGTTGGTAAACAAAATGCATGCAGGTTGGCAGGTCTGACTTATTTGATCAAATCACATATGTTGAAGCCTTTGCTGCAGCCAGGGGTCGTACAACAGACCAATATACTATAATATTTATATTTGTGTATATACTATAATATTTTTATTCATGTGTGTATGTATACACACATACATACATACATACATACATATATATATATACATATATATATACATATATATATATATATATATATATATATATATATATATATATATATATATATATATATATATATATATATACATATATATATATATATATATATACATATATATATATATATATATATATATATATACATATATATATATATATATATATATATATATATATATATACATACATATATATATATATATATATATATATATATATATATATATACATACATATATATATATATATATATATATATATATACATACATATATATATATACATACATATATATATATATATATATACATATATATATATATATATATATATATATATATATATATATATATATATATATATATATACATACATACATACATACATACATATATATATATATATATATATATATATATATATATATATATATATATATATATATACATATATATATACATACATACATACATACATACATACATACATATATATATATATATATATATATATATATATATATATATATATATATATATATATATATATATATATATATATATATATATATATATATATATATATATATATATATATATATATATATATACTGTACACACACACACACATACACACACAATTATTATGTTTTTTTTCGTATCTATGAAACCAACAGGAGTTTGTTACTGCTTAAGGTTCGAAAATGGAATGGCTTGACTGAGGACACCTTGATTGTGACACTTTGAAGTCACAAACTTAAAAAATATATATATTTTTAAAGACGGATTAAACTAAGTACCCTTTAAGACAATAAGAGGAACTGATCTGAATTTCCAATGTGGTCGCTTGAGGGTTAACAAAGCAGCGGAATCAAGCCCTGTCTCACCAGAATGGCTCTGAAGACAGTGGAGCTGATGCCGTCAGCCACCTCGAACTCTCCCTTCTCGTTGGGTCGTGTGAAGTTATGGTCCCGCCCCGAGCCAAACATCCTATAAAAATAAAAAGAACCAAAAATATTTTACAATGAGTAAAGAGAAGCAGTTCTGATTCCTAATAAAGGCCTCAGAGCTTCTTCATCTTCCAACAAAACACTTAACACATGCCCCCTCCACCCTTGGAACTTTTGAATGAATGATTTCATTGAATGACCAATCGACTAGTCGTATCAATATTGCTCCGTTCTGTTGTCACATAAATAAGCGATATCTATTACCAATCTTAGCACTATCACAAAAACACTCTATTCTATAAACAACAGAATAAACGTAGAATAAATGTTGAAGCAGAAAGCTCATTTTAAGCAAGTATAGGCCTCACTTTAATGAATTACATTGTAAACTTGAACAACATACCTGCCCAGCATGGTGTTGGGCTGGGCTGTGAAGATGGAGGGATCCACCACAAATCTGGTATTGTCCACGATAAGCGTCACCCTCTCCCCCCCACGCAGCATCCCTCGTGGTCCCTCCTTGACGCCCACGTCGTACACGTAGATCAGGTCGCACGGCCCGTGGCCGAGCCCGAAGCCCAGGGCCAGGGGCTTAGGGTGGGTGTGCAAACCCGTCAGGGCTCCTCCGATTTGAGAACAGGGCAGGGGCACCCGGGGGGGGCGGGGGCTGGACGACCGGGAGGAGGAGCCTCCGTCGCCGCGTTCGCGGTCTGGTGGGTAAGATAATACACATCATAAATCAATAGTTCAATAGTTTTTACAAGTTGTGTTTCAGGCCAAAAGTTAGAGGGAGCGAGGGGAACAGCAATTTGGTAAAATCATCCAATGAATGTAACGGTCACATGCAAATACAGGTACTCCTCACTTAATGACAAGTTCCATTCCTAGGACCACGTTGTTAAGCCAATTGGTTGACAAGCGAGGACCCGTGTTATTTCACGGTAAGGGGGCGTGGCCATTACGAACGCTAGTGTAGTGAATACTGACAGACTGCGGGAACGACACGGAGACTGAGACTTTACATTACATTACATTACTTTGTGGAAAAATAGAGATATGCTATAAATGGTATATATAATAAAACAGATCTCTATTTTCCAAAGGATGGTTCATTAATAACATTGTTTGGGTGAGGCAGTTATTTAATAGAAATGGTGTTTTATTTAGTTATCAGTAATCTCTTCAACATTATCAGATACCTGGAACTCAAACAGTTTTCTATCCCATCTGGTGTGTCTAGGGGTTATTGTTGCTTCTGTTCTTGATGTTCCTTCTACTGACGGAGCTGCAAAAAGTGTGCTTTGACTCATCTGGTTGTAAGAACAAAAGTAAGATTCGTCCTCTTCTTCAATGTAATATTGTTTCTGTTTCACATGGCACGGTGGCGCAGTGCATTGCACTGCTGCCTCACAGCAAGAAGGTCCTGGGTTCAATTCCCGCCTGGGGCGCTGTTGGCACCGTGCTCCGGCGGGTTATCTCCCAAATAGGAGCCTTTCTGTGTGGAGTTTGCATGTTCTCCCCGTGCTCACATGGGGTTTCCTCCACCTCACGTCAGTAAGGACCCCCACCAAAAACATGCACCCATCATCGTCTGACCAGCGATGGACACTCATCACCTGGTCCCCGGGCGCGTCCACGTATGCTGCCCACTGCTCCTGGCTGTGCCCCCGGAGGAAGGACAAGCCAGGATGGGTCAAAAGCAGAGGAGCCATTTCACCGGCCACCATCAAGCATGTGCATGTGTGTGTGTGTGTGCAAGCATGTGTTGTGGAGTGTCGTGTGATGATTAAAGACTGTTTCTGTTTCTAATAACTTTTTGGAATATTCATGTAAACAACCGATTAAAGAAGTTTCATTTAAAATCATTCATCAGTGCTACCCGGTTGGATCATTCTTTATTAAATTCAAAAATGATTTGATTGATTTAAGCTGTGCCTTTGGTCATTCCCATACTGAGACTGTTGTGATGTGTTGTGATGTATTTGGTTGCCTTCTATTTTAAAACAAAAATATGGCCACTGGGTGGCACTATACAACAGATGCAATAATTTCAAATACTGTACATCCATTGAGTTCCATTTACAATATTTAGTTATTTCCACCACACATGCCACAGACTGTGTTAGTTATGGAAACAGTAATTTGAATATTAAAGGAGCAACAGACAAATCTTTTGCTTTTACTTATTATGAAGTTAATGTTGATTGCACAGTGTAAGAGCTGTAGAATATTGACACCATCAGCGTTTAGACAGGCGTATCCCAGCTACGCACCGGAGAATTCAATGCGGCGTCTATGTGCATATGTCTTTGATTGCGCAACCAACATAAATAACTTTTAAATACAATTGTGACAATTTCAATTTATCTCTTCAGTGAACATGCTTCTTTCTTCTCTCTTATTTCCAAAGCGGTGTTGATCATTTAGATCGAGCGCTCTGAACGATCCTAAAGCAATCCGGTTGTTTTTGCGACGGCAGTGCAAAAGTTGTCTATTGAACCTTTCACTGAATTAACTTAGTGTCACTTCATTGACTGAATATTTACAATTTGAGGCTGCAAATATGAACAGACGCTTCTTTTCTTTATTTTTATTTATTTATTTATTAAATTACATGGACCTGGTAAAACTATAGTTGTAGTTGAGTTTCAGCCTCAAATGTATCCAAACTCTTTTTTCCCTTTGAAGACAATTTCCTCCATTTCAACACCTGTAAATATCATATTTACATGTACTGTAAGAGCTTTGTTTGGTCTCCTCACCGTGCTGGCGGGTGGGCGAGGTGACGTTCCTGATGCAGGGTGTGAGCTGGGCCTCCCCCCTTTCGTGGGAGGAGTCTCGGGAGCGGTCGCTGGATCGCCGACGCTGCGCCTCCCGGTAGTGTTCCCCACCTCCTCCTCCTCCGCCGGCTCCTCCGGCCGACCCACCAACAGCACCGTCGCTTCCCGCCTCGTACAGACTCATGCCACCCCCGAACCACTGACGCTGTGGGTTGTAGTCCAACGCAGATGAGCCGCACCGCCTATCACTGACACACACAGAGCAGGAGTGTGAGAAAATATTGATACACTTGGTGCAATCCTTTCTTTTTCCGATACTGTGCCGAGTTCTTTGCATGCTGAGAGCGTAAAACATACTGGAGTCAACTCCTGTGAACCTTCGCGTGCGCGCGCGCACACACACACACACACACACACACACACACACACACACACACACACACACACACACACACACACACACACACACACACACACACACACACACACACACACACACACACACACACACACACACACACACACACACACACACACACACACACACGTGGGGTGAGCTAACTCAGCTCTTCTCTGGTTCTCCAGGGTGGCGTTTTTTTTAGAGACTGCCCCACAGAAAGGGAACAACTGATAATCCACTTTGGCTCCAGAGTACAGATGAAGTTTTATTTGGCAGTGGACAGGGAGAGTGGTTGCACGTCATCTGTGATCTATGAGTATTTTGAACACACACACACACACACACACACACACACACACACACACACACACACACACACACACACACACACACACACACACACACACACACACACACACACACACACACACACACACACACACACACACACACACACACATGCACGAAAAAGCCCCAAAAGCATTTCTGGGTTTAAATATTTTATTCTTCTCGCAAGATTCCAAGCGATAAAAGCAAACTGCTGAATTGTCCTTGCAATGGTCTGCTGCAAGCAGAGGCAAATAACATTTTAGAACACGGCTAAATTGTCAAACAGCCATACTATCAATTAATTTATAACTTAACCAACTAGTGCTGTGCCCGTTCAAAACATGCCTGTTCGGAACGGGCTGTATTGTAGGGTTGGGCGACTAGATGCGAAAAGAATCGAAACTACCGATACTATGTCTCGTTTTGAAGATCGATTCTAGCGTCAATAGGATTGTAACCAAAAAAGGGATCAGTTTCTCTCAATATATTTCCTCACTTGCGCTGGCTTGGTATCCATCACTGTGTGGTGAATGGGAGATCCTTTCCACACGCACGTTATGTGAACTCCCATGCGCAACACCGGCTGAAAAGCGATCAGTTAAAGCGATCAGTGCACGTCCCCATTCCCCATGTCTCCAAACAAAACCCATAATAATAGTTTGTTTTGGCTGATTCTGGCCCGAGTATTACTTAGTATCGGATCAAAACCAAATTTTGTGGTATCGCCCACCCCTAATGCACTGTTCGTAACGGGGTGCACTATGGATTCAAGATTCAAGAGGTTAATTCGTCACATACATATACATACTTTCATACTTATATGCAGTGAAATGTCAATGTAAATGACTCAGTCGCAGAGCCCTGAACCCCCGCCATGCTGCTGCAGAGCAGAGCGGCTCTCTGTTCGCTTGTTTATTAATATTACATGTATCACATGTCCAAACTGACATTGAACATTCTTGGGTCCCCAGCAATACACCTGCCAAGTGTAAAGTAGATCGGATGAACGGACATACGTACGCGGGTTTACTCCACCTAACATCAGTAAGGACCCCCACCAAAAAACATGCACATATCACCATCGTCTGACCAGCGATGGACACCTGGTACCAGGTTCCCGGGCGCGTCGACCAATGCTGCCTACTGCTCCTGGCTGCCCCCCAGGAGGAAGGACAAAGCCAGGATGGGAAAAATGCAGAGGCCACATTTCACTGGCCACCACCCAAAAAGCATGTGCATGTGTGTGTGTGTGTGTGTGTATATATATGCATGTGTTGTAGTGCGGTGTGTCATGTGACAAATAAAGATTCTTCTTCTTCTGTTCAGCCACAACATTAAAACTACCACTAACAACCCGTATCTCCCCCTCATGCCGCCAAAACAGCTCTGACCCATTGAGGCATGGATTCTACAAGACTTCTGAAGGTGTCCTGTTAGGTCCTGTAAGTTGTAAGGTGAGGCCTCCATGGATCGGGTTTGTTATTCCAGCACATCCCACAGACGCTCGATTGAACCGGACCCCAACCCAGGCCATATACATGATGTCGAAAAAATGTGATTCATCAGACCAAGACCACCTTCTTCCATTGCTCCATGCATCCAGTCCTGGTGCTCACTTGCCATTGTTGGTGCTTTCGACAGTGGACAGGTGTCAGCATGGGCCATAACCTGTCTGCAGCTACGCAGCCCCATACGCAGAAAGCTGTGATGCACTGTGTGTTCTGACACCTTTCTATTTTAGCAGCATTTACTTTTTCAGCAATTTGTGCTGCAGTAGCTCTTCTGTGGGATTGGAGCAGCTGGGCTAGACTTTGCTTCTCACGTGCATCAATGAGCCTTGGGCGCCCATGATCTTTTCGCCGGTTAACCGGTTGTCCTTCCTTGGACCACTTTTGGTAGGTACTGTTCTTACCACTGCATACCGTGAACAAACCACAAGACCTGCCGTTTTGGAGATGCTCTGACCCAGTTGACTAGCTATCAGAATTTGGTCCTTGTCAAAGTCGCTCTGATCCTTACGCTCGCTCATTTTTCCAACACATCAACTTCAAGAACTGGCTGTTCACTTGCTGCCTCATATATCCCACCCATTGACAGGTGACATTGGAATAAGATGAGCAATTTTATTCACTTCACATGTCAGTGGTTTTAACCTACCTACCAACATTGTTTCCTTTGTTCCAAGTTCTAGGCCTAATGCTACATTCACATGGAACACGGTAGACGGCAAACCAAAGTCATGTTAGTGGACGAGAGCCGGCTGCAACGGTAGACGGCATTTGTTGTGCAAAGGTAAAATATTAAAAAAATATATACTGTGTATATGTATATATATATATATATATTTTATTTTATTTTTTTCCCTTCTCTCCCCACAACAGAATTACAGCAGGATGTTACATAGGCGAGGAGCCGACTCAACTGCACATGCCTGTTGTGACTGCCGGAGACCCAGAGTTTTGAAGTCAACCCGATAGATTCCGTTTTCTTTGGAATATCACAATTAAATGGCTTAAATAAATCCGTGGATTGATATAAAAATAGTTTCTCTATTTATTAATTGCATGGAGGAAGCAGATGGAGGATTTGGGCGTGATTGGTCCAGTAAAGTTGCGGCTCCGGGTTATAACTTACTGCAATAATTAATAATAAAAGAGGGCCTTCTATTGCCAGTGGAAACCAGGTGATCAGCCATTGATCACTCATTTAACAAATAATTGATCACTACCCGGAAAAAGATCGCTCTAGATGCGCTCTCTATCGAAGCTGCATAACAATATCGATTAAGATAATCGATAATGCCAAATAATTAATTGTCAAACCTGCTCAGATGAATATGATGCTTTACAGCCGGCTTGTGTAAAGTTAACAAACTATGAATGACAATACTATGAGGGAATTAACATTCGTTTAAATTTGCAATAAAATATTAATAGTAAGCTACATTTTTAAAGCTACATGCATTACTACAATTCTTATATATAATAGACACAAAATAATTTAGTTTAATATATTTTACTGGAGTTTTTGTACATCACCACAGCAAAATATCGTCACATTTTGCCAGGGTACCTCCCCATCGCTCTTCTGTGCAGTTCAGAAAGTGCCGTTTGCCGTCTCCAGTGTTCCATGTGAATGCAGCATTAACGGGGTCAACACTTTTCTCTCTTGTACTGAATGTGCTTAGAACAGCATTTCTGCTCCCATCTCTGCACTTGAGGACTTACAAGCAATGTAGTGTTTGATGAGAAAACCATTTAAATTTAATGGGCAAAGTGGCCACCGGCAGCACAGTAATGACAAAAAATAAATCAAACTACATTAATGAGTAATAGAACACAATCATTTACCATACTTTTACATTTACTACTAACTTCATGTCGATGGGTTACATAGATACCAATTAAAACTCCAGTTAACTATGTATTAACATTTATCAAACACAAGAGGTCACCATAGAATGAGGCAGCCACCAAGTGCTACACTTTCCATCCCATTGGTTCATAGCAGATATAATTGTATTGGTTAACGGTTAATAACCGATAAATTATGACTGATTTACGGTTAGAATCTCTTCTTAAAAATGTACAATGCACAGACGCACATGACCACCTGTTTAATTTCCATTGTGACAATGTGCCATGTGATCTGGTGGATGGGGTTAATCTTGCATAAATGGCCCATACACGTGCAGGCCTCAGTAATGAAGAGAGCCTGGCTCCCATGGGGGAGGAGGCAGCTCTGAAATATGAGGATGACCATCAGAGAGATTATGTCTAGCGAGAGAGACACACATAGAGTGAAAGTGAGAGAAAAAAATAGGCAGCCGTTGTCTGCCTACTTTTTTTTTTTGCTATTATCCCTTTTGTAGAAATGGAGTTGGTGGAGCATGAAGATGAGGAGACAAGGCCTGAGTGCTACTTTCTTTATTCTGCTATGTCCTCGACACCAGCAAGATGCTGCACAGCAAAATATACAGGAGCAAACTAGTAGACAACCCTTAACAGAAACAGGCTTCATAAAATGTAATTCAAGGACCTCCAAGTACTCTTTTAAGCACTATTTTTTTAATGTTCAAAGACTCCACGCAAAACAAATATAATTAATTTTCAATGTGATATTTATTATTTAAAATATTATATAATCTTAGTCTCATTGTTGATTGTCTATTTATATAAGTGTATCTATTATATCTATTATTAATGTCATTGCCATCGGCTATTATCTAAGTGTCTATTTCCAACCATTACATTTATACATTTCTCTGGCATAATCTCATAAAAGTGGGTATGGATTTTTTCTTTTTATTATGTTAGAATTTGAATAACAAAACCATAAGGAATATCAAATGTTTTAAATTATTTCATTTTCAAGATCTTTTTAAGCACTGCGGCACAAAGGGGCTATTTTCAAGGAATTCCAGGACTTAAATTTGTCAGGATGAAATTCAAGCACCCCCAGGACCTGGTAAGAACCCTGCAGAAAAAATTGAGAAAATATACATGCTCTATGGCTGGAGATGAGCAATTCCAATTTAACACGCTGTATTGTAATTACAATCTTAGTGTACTGCTGGGTGCAAGTAGTCCACTGACTAAGCTATACATGCATTTGGCAAAATTTCAAAAGCTGGCACTGTGAGAGGAGCCCTCCTGGAAACGTGCTGGCTTACCAGACTACAGACTTTATCACATGAGGACTCAACAAGAAAACTATTTTATACCACTGCCACATATTGCAATATGTGGCGCAGTTGAGCAACAATACTGATTCTTATCATTTCCCACAGGGAAGAATTTATTACCATGGTGAATTTTCCACAACATCAATATCTATCATAATAGGCGCTTATGAATTCATCACACACACACACACACACACACACACACACACACACACACACACACACACACACACACACACACACACACACACACACACACACACACACACACACACACACACACACACACACCTCACTTAACGACTGAGTTCCGTTCCTACGACCATGACGTTAATCAAAATGGTAGATAAGCGAGGGCCCACCCCCTTACTGTTATGTCAGTCAGAGATTGCGAACGCTAGTGTAGTGAATACTGACCGACTGCGGGAACGAAACTGAGAACGTTGATGTGCGATGAGATACTTGACACTGAGATGCCGCAGTTTTGTACGCAGCGTACAATGCCGACTGGTGGGAGAGCTGGTCGTAACATCCACATGAATGCCAGGAACCAAGGTAAATGACGCACACAAACCTAGCCATCCACATGATATAAAATAAATCGTGATTCATCAGACCCGGTTACTTTCTTCCATTGCTCCATGGTGTAGTTCTGACGCTCATGTACCCATTGAAGGCATTTTCGGTGGTGACACTGTCTGGTCTGCGGCTACACAGCCCCATACGCAGCAAGAAGCGATGGGATGCACTGTGTGTTCTCACACCTTTCTATAATAGCAGCATGACATTTTTCAGTCGTCCAGCCATCACAATTTGACCCTTGTCAAAGTCGCTCAGATTGTTACACTTACCCATTTTTCCTGCTTCCAACACATCAACTTCAAGAACAAACTGTTCACTTGCTGCCTAACATATTCCACCCCCTGACAGATGCCACTGGAACGAGATAAGCAATGTTATTCACTTAACCGGTCAGTGATTTTAATGTTGTGGCTGATCTGTGCATTTTAACTATATGGTGATGTAATGTATGATAGCAAACCAAAACCTTAGCTTTTCAAATAAAATACCCTTTACTTTTTGAGTGCTAATATCAGTTCAAATATCTTATAATCAAAATAAAAGACCAAAATAAATACACAGAAAGATACACCACACCCAGAAAATTGATAAATGGTAGGATGGGGAAAAAACAACAGGCTTGTGTTTCTCTCGAGTCCTCCATACAAACTGGCCAACTTAATTACCAAAAACTAACTACCTGTATGTCACAATCAGGTCATTTTGAGTGTGCTATGTGACAATCTGTATAAGTTACAGTTGTGTGCATTCTAGAAGATGCGGAAATTGGGGGCTGTGCCCAAGTAAAATAAATATCAAACACAGAGAAATCAACTACATTTTAGACAACACTAAATTTAAGAGCATGTATACTCTACTGCATAGACTGACCCTGTCCACCATCTTTCAATCAAGTCTTCTATTTACATTATGTGCAATTCTTGCTGAATGATCAGGTGAAGGCATAGAAAGGACACAAGAGAGTCAAAAGTAAATAAATAAGTCATTCCTGACGTTCCGGTCCTCTCTGACCTACAGCTTACAGACAAAATATTTGACCAGTCAATTAAATGGAGTCAGCCCCAGCAGAAATCCAGTAATGAAGTGAAAAAGTTGAACATGTTGGGAAAAAAAATCAGGACAGAGCAGAAAATATTGAAAATACATACGATAAAATACACATATACAGTTTGTCTTCAGCAAACTCGATATCTACGGACCAAAACACTGTGTTAGAAACCCCTGTTTTTAATACTTGATAGCGAGTCACCTTCAATGTGCAGTCGCGCTGTGGCAATGCCCTTGAGCAGAGTCACCACGGCAGCCAGGGATGGGGAAGAGCCTAAACAGCGATGATCAAGCACCTCATAACATGGTGGTAGTATTTTCTGTGCACGCAGAACGCAATTCAGGTGAACCATCTGCTTCACTTAAACATTATTTTGAATAAAACGTGTGCATGTCCTCTGCCTATAGATCCTGAAGAAATGGACAGCTTGCGAGAACATACGAAAAAAACAAGGTCTATTATCTAACTGAAGCAAAGGGGGTAATTTTTAGGGAAACGATTATTGATAGAAAATCCCATATCGACACATTTGTGGATGAACTGAGCTGATGAAATGAACCACAACAGCCTCAAAAAGACCCTCATTTTATAGCCGCTGGTCTTTTAATTGTCTCACAGGATAAAAAGCAGGTCTTCCAGCAGAACCAACAACACGGCCAGCTGCCAGACCAGTGGGCCCTGGAAGGAACAAAGGAAGTGGAGGCAGCGTTTCACTTAGAGCAGCAGCTCTCACCTTTCACAAGGTGATGCAAAAGCACACGCCGACAACATTTGGCAGATAACGGGATAAATCAGATGCCCGATATTCCTCCCTCTCTGTATTCTCCAGCACCACTCCCTTTTCCGAAGACCCGCCGGGTTTAACCGGGTCAATGACCTTTAATGTTCAGCCGTGATGGGTCAAGGAAACCTGCAGGAGTCTTCTACAAGAGAACCCTATGGACGGATCTACCCAGCCACCTACACAAAACGACAGTTCAAAGACACCAGTGTGAGTACTGTATTAAAAGCACAAGTCGAGGGCAGCGTTACTTAAAGTGGAGGGTCCCATATATTATTTAGAGCTGCTGACACCAGTCTACTGATGTGCATGTGCAGAGAGAAGGGGAGGCTCCTGCACAAGCACAAGGCGGCACAAAGGAACCAGGATGGAAACAGAAGGAAATAGAGTGAACACATGCCTACACGGATATAGAGCCGTAATCATTTTGATTCGAAAACACCATATTCATTATGGATATCTATTTTAAAAAAAAATATATATATATTATTGTTATGACGTTCATTATTTGAATTAAAACATGAACTGCCGTTTCGACGTCCGCCTACCGGTCCTCGGGGTCTCCGGGTGAACCAAACACAAAGCAGCAGGGCACGAGCTGCGGGATGACGGCGGCGCAGAAGCCTCGCGCTCCTCCGAACAAAGCGGGCTGGTCGGCGCGGTCAGCATCCTGCCTCATTACTCTCACGCTTCCGCATCGTTCCGCGCGTTCCGCTGTTAGCAGAGCCGCGAGGCGAGAGGGAGACGAAGGAGGGAAGAGAGAGAGAGGGAGAGAGAGAGAGAGAGGGAGGGAGGGAGGGAGACGAAGGAGGGAAGAGAGAGAGAGGGAGAGAGAGACGAATGAGAGAAGAGAGAGAGAGAGAGGGAGAGACGAAGGAGGGAAGAGAGAGAGACGAATGAGAGAAGAGAGAGAGAGACGAAGGAGGGAAGAGAGAGAGAGAGAGAGAGACGAATGAGAGAAGAGAGAGAGAGAGACGAAGGAGGGAAGAGAGAGAGAGAGGGAGACGAAGGAGGGAAGAGAGAGAGAGAGGGAGACGAAGGAGGGAAGAGAGAGAGAGGGAGAGAGAGACGAATGAGAGAAGAGAGAGAGAGAGGGAGAGACGAATGAGAGAAGAGAGAGAGAGAGGGAGACGAAGGAGGGAAGAGAGAGAGAGAGGGAGACGAAGGAGGGAAGAGAGAGAGAGGGAGACGAAGGAGGGAAGAGAGAGAGAGAGAGAGAGAGAGAGACGAATGAGAGAAGAGAGAGAGAGAGGGAGACGAAGGAGAGAAGAGAGAGAGAGAGCGAGAGACGAATGAGAGAAGAGAGAGAGATGAAGGAGAGAGAGAGAGAGCGAGAGAGAGACGAATGAGAGAAGCGAGAGAGAGAGCGAGAGGCGAATGAGAGAAGAGACGAAGGAGAGAGAGAGGGAGGGAGAGAGAGAGAGCGAGAGACGAATGAGAGAAGAGAGAGAGATGAAGGAGAGAGAGAGAGAGAGACGAATGAGAGATGCGAGAGACGAATGAGAGAAGAGACGAAGGAGAGAGAGAGAGAGAGAGGGAGACGAAGGAGAGAAGAGAGAGAGAAAGAGAGAGACAAGGAGAGAAGAGAGAGAGACGAAGGAGAGAGAGAAGAGAGAGAGAGAGAAGGAGGGAAGAGAGAGAGAGAGACAAAGGAGAGAAGAGAGAGAGACGAAGGAGAGAGACGAAGGAGAGAAGAGAGAGAGAGGATGGATAGAAGAGAGGAGAGAGAAAGAGGATGGATAACAGAGAGAGGGAGACGAAGGATAGAAGAGAAAGAGAGAGAGGAAGAGAGAGGAGAGAGAGGATGGATAGAAGAGAGAGAGACGATGGTTAACAGAGAGAGGGAGACGAAGGATAGAAGAGAGGGGGGGAGAGAGAGAGAGAGCGAGACGAAGGAGAGAAGAGAGAGAAAGAGGATGGATAGAAGAGAGAGGAGAGGGAGAGAGACGATGGATAACAGAGAGAGGGAGACGAAGGATAAAAGAGAGGGAGGGGGGTAGAGAGAGAGAGAGAGAGAGAGAGAGAGAGAGAGAGAGAGAGAGAGAGACGAAGGATAAAAAAGAAAGAGAGAGGGGGAGGCGCGAGGAGGAGGAGACGCGCGCTAGCCAGTCATTCACAATCACTGGAACCTCAAAAGAAAAATGTGAATGGCCGCTCGCTCGACTCCGCCTCGCGACCTCATCGACCGTCTGCGAAAAACCCCGTCGGACACCTGTGTGTGTGTGTGTGTGTGTGTGTGTGTGTGTGTGTGTGTGTGTGTGTGTGTCCCGGTTGCCTCTACCGTCCTCCATGACCTTGTCTCCCTCCCCGCCCTTTCTACTTTCGCCCAGCAGTCGACGTGGCCTCCAACAGACAACTCATTATTCCAGTTAGATGCTTATTTTAAGAGGGCTCGTCAATGGAGGGGGGATTCCACAACGGGTTCAGTGGTTGCAAGGGAGCGCCTTCCTCGCTGCGATGCCAGCCAATGATGCCGTTGCAATTTGTATTTCCACAGGCTTAGTGATGAAAGGTTCGACGCTTTTCCCCCCAGATTTGGTTTTTGGGTCGCTCGGCAAAAAAACAAAAACATCTTTGGATGTTTTCTGACTCTGGCCTTCCGTTCATTTAATTAAATTGGTAAAACGTACGGCCATTGAATAGACCTACAACCAATCAGAGCACTGGCTAGATCTACAGCCAGTCAGAGCATTGGATAGACCGACAGCCAATCAAGATTCAAGATTCAAGAGGTTTATTCGTCACATACATATACATACTTTCATACATATATGCAGTGAAACGTAATAATCAGAGCGTTGCATAGAAAAACAACCAATCAGAGCATTGACTAGACCTAGAACAAATCAGAGCATTGGATGGACCTACAACCAATCAGATTAGTGGATAGACCTACAACCAATCAGAGCGGTGGATAAAGCTTCAACCAGTCAGAGCAGTGGATAGACCTACAACCAATCAGAGCAGTGGATAGACCGACATCCAATCAGAGCAGTGGATGAACCTACAGCCAATCAGAGCAGTGGATAGACCTACAACCAATCAGAGGACCGAACCGTGTGACATAGTGCTGAGCGACTGAGTTGGCGAATTAAACTTGTCAAATACTGTAGGAAGTAAGGCAAACACACCTTATTTGTCAACAAAAGCTTTTAGTGAAAATACACCACCCAGTTTATTTACTACTGCCCCGCGGATTCAACAGACCGTTCCACATCATCATTAGGTTGTGATTGGCCCGACCATGGCAAGGTCGGGTGGAAATCTGTTTCAATGGGAGGGTGGCCAGACGTATTCTGCCAGAGTGAATGAAAGATGAGCTCCAAGATTCGTCTGGTTCCAAGGCTATAAATCAGTCACATTCCATATTAAAATAAGTCAAATGCCTTGCTTTTTTTTTTGTTTTTCTTTGGCCTTGGACTTCAATTTAGTCCTCAGTTATTACTTTGAGTCAATTACTTGCCCGTCTACTCTTTTGACGGAGTGACTCCCGAATCCTGAATCATTTCAAAGATTCGTTAGCTAGGGCCGACTCGTTCACGAGTCTTGCATCGCTACACCGGTGCCGTGCCCAAAAGTGATCGTTCGCCAAAAAGTGCTTGCCGCCAGGTGGGTGGGCTATAAATCCGTCAAATATAACCCTTATGAATGAAATCAGGTCATTTGGGGTCATAAACAACCATTTAGTCACACGGTAGGAGCTGCAATCACCTTTTGGCAAGTGCAGAACTGCATTTTATGAGATGTATTGGCCCTTTAAATGTATTTCAACTGGTAAAATGGACTGGGTGGGCTACAACCTGTCGAATATAACCATCAAGAGGGAAATCAAGTCATTTGAGGCTGAAAGAATCTTTCAGTCAAAGGGCAGGAGCCGCGATCACTGGCACGACGCCGGCGCGTTGAACTACCAGGCGCTTCCATTCCGCGACAGTGGATTTCCAGTTCCAGATGGTGTAAATAGGGCAGCACCGTGGGTTATATCACGTCAATTTTACCAAGCGTAACGAAGCCAGACAAGTCAGGGTATAGGCAGGGAGCAGAGGGGGGGATTAGGCACCAGAACATCTGTCACCTCCACTGTTTGTTCCTGTCACGCCAGACCACAGAGCCCGGGGTGGCTCCCTGCCCTGGATGTGCCAAATCGCCGGGCGGCACGCGATGGATTCGGCGATTGAGATTATTTCAGTTGTGGTGCAAGAATGAAACTCAATTTTCAAAACACTGACAGGCTGCAGAAATGTGGTTAAAAATAACCGTGTTCATAATAACACGGGGGAACATTCACCACCGATTGCCTTTTGTCTCAAAGTCAACGCAGCACAGCAGGGTTAAAAGCTCCACCTCGAAGGAACTGAAGGTAAACCCGGGGGTGCTTCCCACACCCGGGCTGTGAGTAACGATTCAAGAAAACCTAACTGATTAAAAACTAAGGATCATTCATTGGACCAAATTGGAGCGCCAAGGCGAAGTTCGCCCTGAGCCAACACGTCAGCTAGCAAGCTCCATGAACAAGGACAGCCCGTCTTACCTGTCGGCGTCACATTCTGATTTGAAGACGTTTCCAGAAGCGCAACATCCCCGACGGTGTCAAGGGGCGACGGATCAACACTTCTCACGAAGCCCCCAAAACAGAACCATAGGACGCTGTCGCCGAGCCTTTGTTTTGGTTTGAAACGACAACTTCTCGGGCGAGATATCGCGAGAACCCGGGGACCACCGCCTTCTCCCGCGCTGCCTTCGGGCTCAGTCGGAAGTCGGAACAACGTCGCCTCCCGCTTTGGATTTCTGCACGGGAACGGCCATTCAAGTCACAATTCCAAATCGGAATTTCGCTGCAGATCGCTCGGCTCTGAGTTGACCTTGGACGACGGACAGACGTCACAGCAGCGTGGCAACACACGCCGTAATAGTTAACCAAATGTCATTTTATGGCCTTGTGCGAAAACACGTCTAACGTCGATCTAGACTACTCTTTAATTGTGGTGTGGTGTGTTGTGTGGTGTAAACATGCGTTTTGTAAATTATAGAATGTACAAGGTCACCGAACAACGCATTTACCGCGGGCGTCCCGTTTCCTGAATAGAAGCCATTTAGCACGGAAGTGGGTGCTCCCGACTCGGAATGACCGAATTACGTGATCTACTAGAACGCAGCTTCTAAAAATGAAAAAGGCTTTATTGGCATGGGAAGGGAAACACACGTTTAAATTCGTTAAAGCACATACAACATGAAGAACATAACCTAAAATAAAAATAGAAAATCCGAACTTTATGAATCTTTTGAATGAGATATAGATTTCCACTTCTCCTTCTCCCTCCCTATCTCTCTCAATTGGTGAGTCCTAATGTAATACAAAAGCCCTGATATAAAACCACAGAGGAGCATTGTATACGTTTAAAGTGCATTTAAGTCATTAACTTTTCTCATACAACATCATGTCCTCAGTCCACAATGAAAATCGGGTGCGCAAAGTATGAATAGGCAAATCATATGGAATTATTTTACTGAGCAGGCCTAATATTTCATTATAAAATAAAAATAATAATTTAATATTTCGTTCAGTAGAGTAGATAATACAAAAACAATCACAGACATCTCTCATAATGTATAGTTACATAATAAACCACATTGTTGGTCCTACAGGCCGTTTCTCAACATTTATTCATCTGCTTTGAACACAAAAACGGTGTTATTGATGAACGGCACCTCATTTTTAAAAGTGCATGAATATGGAGGCTTTACCTCCTCAATTTGCCCGACCCATTTTCCCATAGGCTACGTAAATAAATAAATAAATAAATGCACACAAGCTATACATATATACTTGCCCGGGTCCAACATATATACATAACAATCTAAAACACAGTAAAAAAAAAAAAAAGTCGCTGAATGCGATACATAGAAACGAATGAATGAAACGAGCGAGCGCCTCTCTAGGTCTCCTTTACGCATGCGCGCATCCCGGGAAACCGTCAGTGTCTCGACTTGAGGACCTTCTCCAAAAATATCAAAGCGAATTCGGTTTCCTCCGGTGTCAGGTCCTTCAGGTCGGTCAGGTCCTTCAGGTCGGGCAGGTCCTTCAGGTCGGGCAGGTCCTTCAGGTCGGGCAGGTGCAGGCTCCTGGCTGCGGCAGGATCCTCCTCCTGATCCTCATCCGCGTCCAGGGCATGCGCAGTGTGGACGCGCCGCAGCCTCATATGCAGCCAGTCCTGACGCTCTCGCAGGTGCCTGCGCTCCCCCAAGTTGTGCATGAGCTGAGCCTCACTCACCGACCTCTTTCTTTATGGGACAGAAGAAAAATAAAAGTATTATTTAAGCAAACTTTTTACTCTACTCCATTTCAAACACAGCTACTACTTTATTTATTTATTTATTTATTTATTTATTTATTTATCTATTTATCTATTTATTTAGTTGTTTATTTGTTAATTTTTTTGTTTGTTTGTTTGTCTATTGATTTATTAATTATTATTTATTTATTTTCAACTAGGATTTATATTTATATATATCAACAGTATGTCATATACAATTTTTGTAAATTGTAAAAAGAACATATAGGTACTTCATGCCTCTTGTAACCCTAACCACTGTTGTATCACAGAAGTGGATATGCAAAGTACTTTCACTTTCGATATGCAATACTTAATACTTTAGTACCAATAACAGCAGGTACTTATATAATTTTACTCAAGTAGAAATGTGGTGCTTTCACTTTTACCAGAATGATTTTGTGTTAGGGTATTTGCACTTTTATTAAGTGATTCCCTTTTAAAATAGTACTAGTAGGGCGAATAAAAACTATAAAATAAATGCAAATAAAATAATAGCAATAACAATAATAGTAGTTAGTCAACCATTTGAATTACCTCAGGGGTTGGGCCTCGCAAATTAAAAATAGGTAAAGCACACACAGGACGATGAGCCAAACTTTATAGCCCACTCCTTGAGTGTTAAACATGATGACCTGTGAATGTAAAAACATTTAATTCAACCCACACAGCCTGAAAACAGCAAATTATGTCAAATCTTTTACACAGTTAAAACTTCACCTATTTTATATATATATATATAAATAGATCCAGTGATAATAGACCATAGAACAAATTATAAAAAACAAATTTTCTTTTGTTTAAAAATTTGAGTTGTACAACTTACCTTGAGGGGAGCCTCTCTTTGTCAAATTCCTGAATATCCCCCCAGGACGGATACAGTGTGATCTTATTTCTAATTGATAAAACAAACCAGTAAATTAAAACTAATTACAAAAAGGCTACAGCAGGTTTCTGAAATTATGTCAATTTTGATTTGGCCGATGGTTCACAGCAGTTATGATGAGTGCTGTGCTCCCGAGTTTCTTTTAAAGCACCTGTCCTGCCCCCGTCATGAATGAACCGCCTTCACTGTCCCCGATGAGGTCACTCCTCCAGCCCTGGATGGGGACAGGGTGGTTTGGACAGGTCCCAACCGGATATGGGTGATGAGCTATGACAGGCCGTTTTAACATTTAATCCATAGGACAAAAGAGTAAAATTTTCTTAAGTTACTAGTACTTATATTTTAGTTACTAGTTGCTACTCCAACAGTTACTAGTAAGTATTTTAGTTTTAAAAGTCAAAATGTATTAGGTACTATTATTTATTTATTAGATATCAGAAACTATTCTTATTGTTACTCGTAACTATTTGGACAATTGTCGTTGAATCCTAAGGGGCTCTGTGTTTGAGATATCAACTATTTGCATCAGACTGGTATCTATTCCCATTGTTACTAGTATAAATTTCAATTTTACTAGTCACTATAAGTAGTACATTTTTATTTTTAATAGTAGAATTGTTGAGAAATATTGTATTAATACAAGTCATCCATACGGCTTTACCCCTGAAGAGGGTAAAAGTCACCGAAAAATCACACAAGCTTCAGCTCTTCAACAGCCATACTAACTTTCTATGTCAATCTCTTTTTTCATTACGTTGTGTGTTATCCTTTTGTCCAGTGTGCTGGAGCTGTTTGTCCGCATCTGATTCGCCCTTTCAGTTTGACATCCAGTGCAAGCTCCACAGCAATAACATTAACATTTCGACAGATTTATGACTCTCGTTGGCTATCAGTGAATCCCCATGGATACGTATCGTGCTTGCCGGGAATCAACAACGTCTTAATTCGACAACAAAAGGAGCTTTTGAAGTCGGAAGACGTCAGAGGAAACTTTCTCATTCAGAAGGGTGAATGGCATCTCGGGAGGAGTCAGAGTTGATGCCATCGTTTTCAGTTGCTCATTTAACTGTCCAATAGTTTGTGTGTGTGTGCATGCATGTGTGTGTGGCTGTGTGTGTGTGTGTGTGTGTGTGTGTGTGTTTGTGTGTGTGTGTGTGTGTGTGTAATTGGAAAATACACCAAAATGTATTGTATAAAAGTATGAAAAATGCTATGGGATCTTTATAACAATAACAATCAAGATGTATAGTAATAATTGAATGTAAACTACTCATAATGTTAGACTGAAAGTGCTGGTTGTGATAAGCCGTGCCTGCGGACATTCCTCCATTGTCTGCATCTCCGCCCTATATCAAAAGCTTCCCTGTTCACCTCCCTGAGCCTTTGTGCGTCTATTTAAAACGAAAGAGGGTCAGCGGTTGGTTTGATTCCTCTCTCCCTTCCCTTCCACCGCTACTCAACTCTCACCCACAGGTCTCCCGGAGAGCGATCGATGCATAAAGCCAAACCTTTTCTTGACGGAGTGGGGCGCCCTTCTTATTATGGTTGCAGCCTCGCCACGTTAGGTAACCGCGGCGGTATGGGTTTTCTAAATGTGGCGGAAGCTAGGGATGGCTATGTCATGACGCAAAGTCTCTGTTTACGTCGAGTTTTGAGAAAGTCCTATGGGGAATCCTCAGAAACCCCCAAGGGACTTTTTACCCTTTCACCAGATCTGAGATGTTGGGGAGTTGGGGCTGTTGTGATGACGGCAGCCAAGAAGTTACAGCTGTGATAAAATCAAATATCTTCAGTTCAGGGTGCTGTGGTCTGTCCCATCTCCCCAGGACGATGCGAAAACAAGTCCAATGCCATAGATCTTTCTCTTCGGGGGCTCGGTAGATTCCTCCTGCCACTCTCACAAGGTGAAAAGAATATGACAGGTTTCATCAGCATGTAGAGAAACTTCTTGGACGCAACTACTGATCATCCTACCTGTCAATGTAGAAACGAATGTCCCTCGCGTCAGTGAGTGATCAAAGTTGTTTACATGCCGGGGTTTGTGAAATTTAGGGTGGTCGGGGTGGCACGCTGCCTCAAAGACAGTGACCTACCATTGCTTTCCCGTCATACTATAATTGCGGTGGCCACGGCCTGTTTAGACGACACCCACCGAGCACGACGACCTTTGACCTGAGCTGAGGATCCTAAACTTTGTCAAACACATTACCTCATGCTGGCCCAATGTCGACCATGCAGCCCGTGGCATGCACCGGAACAAGGTGTGTGGGAACACGACCAGTACGGTCGAAAGGCCCAAACAGTAATCACCCTGGACGCTAGTCATTAAGTACATTATGAATAGTTTTTACAGGGACTGAAAGTCAGGTGGATTATTTCCATCATATAGATCATCTGCAAATACTGACTAAGTACTGTGCTCCAGATACGCTGACTTGGACTGGGACATAAAACAAATATGTTACATGCCGAGTGGCGGTGTCGACCTTCTGTTTACAACTGTCGCAAGTCAGGTGCATCCGAAAAGCCAAGCTGGTCCCTTGGGCAACAGGAATAGCCACGGGGGAGTAAATAGGGAGCATCGCAACGCTATTTCAGGATACGCTTTGATTTTTATAGAGGGTGATAGCATGTCCCTGGATGGGTGACGGAGAGGGTAAATAACATAGCGGAGATGCTCCTCATCGCAGGCCTTTCGAAATAGACCACGGAGAAAACAGGAGCACATTTCTCTACAGGTGTTTGCTGTTTTTTGGAATCAGTTTTTCGTTGCAAAACTCAGAGAGGAAAACTCATCAAGAAAGGTTGATTGAAAGGCGGTGGTTGTAAGACGCAACAGGATGTCAGGGTTGAATGTAAAAGTCTGTTCTGCCGTGTACATGTGTGTATATATAAGGCAAATATTTTTGAACATGCATTTGGACATTAGTGTCAACAAAAGGTTTACTCCTGTGGATTTTATCATATATTTAACAAGCCAGCATAATAGGCTGATATTATGCTTAGATGGTGAGATAAAAGATCATTGGAGAGTTTATAATCGCAGAATTCTTCAGAGATTCTTTCTCAAACCGGTTATTGAAAATGTAAATATTCTCATGTGTAATAATAGTCTGTTCTTGGTAATCCACCATGGATTTCCAGCATCTTGAACCTATTCAAATTGACGTACATTCCTCTGCTCACCTTCCAGGAATTTCCAAGGATATATGAAATAAGTTTGTAAATGGCATTTTCAATCTTGTTTCTATCAAGTTTCTATTCCAAGAGTGACCACGCAACACACCTCTGGGCGCTTGTTAAGCTTGACAATGACTTTCAATGCCGGCCACTTAGTGTCCTTAAGCAGGATTTATGGTGCAGGGTGAAGGGTCAGGGGGGAGAATTTCACAGTGAGCGAGCTCATGTGCACCATCCATTTCACTGTGACACCCACACTCTATTACTCTTACGCTAGTTGCACCGGCCCATGTTTCCCAGAAGTGATGACTGGATTTTTCTTGCCTCCATAAGGTAACAATGCTTGGTGGCTTGTTGATGTTGCCTACAGGACCATTACTGATGAAAAATTTCCAGTTATTTGAATTGTTGAATGAGTTTGCCTGGCTACATCATGACAGGTGATATTTAAACTTAAAAACAAGAAATTCATTTGATTCATGCTTTCTTTTTGGATATGGTCACATGATTTCTTTTTCAGGATACAGTGAATTAGATGCAAAATATTTACATTTCAAATTGTAATTTGAGCTGAGCTTGACGACCATGCATTAGGTCATTTGGAGCCATCCAACATGAAGTCATGGGTGAGATATGTGATGGCATTCTCACCACCTTCTCATCTTCTCAAAGCTTACTTTCGGGCGATAGCTTTGTCGTGAATAAAATGCAGAAACCAACCACCGCACTGTATATATTTCTTTACTTTGTGGAATAACCAGGAAGTAATATGCAGTCGTTATCTTATTATAAGGGCGGGGGGGGGTCAACAGTTTTTCACTTGGTGAACAGCTCTGCAGCTCAGCTCTACCTCGCAGTAGGTAAATATTCATGTAACCTGGTTACAATTCACAAAAAAAATAAAAAATAAATAACTGCGAGTCATAGTCATTTACAAGGATAAGGAGCCAACGAATCATTGAAGAGCAATCCTAAATCTGCAGTTTGATAGATCCAGTCAATTTTATTGAGCTATTTCTAAATATAAATCCTGATTTAAAAAATGTCAAATAGAATAAAATAAAAACGCGACTGTGTTAGAAATGTTATGCCTGGAAAGTATTCAAATTTGCTTTGAAATGCTGTGGAGTGACAGCTGAAAGTCGTCGAATTTGAATATACTTAAGTAATTACAGGTACTCAATAATAAGTCCATAAATAGCTTCCTTATAATATAATATAATATAATATAATATAATATAATATAATATAATATAATATAATATAATATAATATAATATATCACGAATTCATAAATAATTCATGAATGAAATTAACTCTAACGCGGTAAACGCGGTAAACGCGGCACCCTACACTTACAATTTGCAGACGGTCTTCATTATTTTTCTACTATTATTTTAATTCATCATATAATAATGATTCATTTTGCTTAATTTAATTATGTATGTATGTTTCACTTTTTTCATTTGTTTTAATTTTTTTTCCATTCAAACGCTTTGACTGACGAATGAATGGCGAACGTGAAATTCCGCACCGTTACCGTCATGCTCGGAGCATGCGCAGGTGCCGCAGAGCCGCGCGGGCGCAGGACAGCTGTGGGGAAGCCGCGGGCTTTGAAGTCCTCCGCCGCCCCGAGCTGAAGCGAAGTGGCCGCTTTCCGGGGCCAAGACGCCGCATTTCTTCTCCAACACGACCGTGGCCTTGCGGCGCGGCGCGGCGCGGCGGGGGGGCGGCCAGGTAGGGTTGTGTCGGCGGGCAGGTGTGAACGACGCCGTGTGGTATTATTGCTAAGTTACTGATGGAGTCATGAGGTCAACGACGCTGCCTAACGCCGACACCTGTCGGATGGTGTCGGGGGCCTCTAGCGCGGGATTTGAAGGGCTTTCAAACGCCTTACGTTTAGTTTGTTTTAAAGGGAAATTGTGTGTGTTTGCCACGTTGCCCCCGGTTGGGAGCAGAATTTCTGTACGTGGACTTACATTGTCTGAACAAAAATACAGAACAAATAAGGGTCCATTTGCAGGGTTGATTGTTTATTAACAGTAGCCCCATATTAGTATGCGGTAAATCATGAACAATAATTACACAACAGTAATATTTTTTTGTGAATAGTCATTTATCAATTAAAACAAAAACAGGATTAAATTGTGTTTACAAAACTGAATTTTGCCTTAGTCCCAGTAGTCAGCCATGTCCATTTGCAGTGGTACTCCCAAAGACAGTTATCTTCCTCTGAAGAGCAAAGATGAACATTCCACCTGCTTCAATTTATTGTCATTGGACAGAGTACTGAGGCATTCTGTTGCCTCAGTACTCTGTGCATTACTCAAATGCGTTTCACCCATCCTAGTAACTGATGTGTCTAGGCGCATTGGGCTGCCATATAGTGGCACCCAGGGAGCACTTAGGGGGTTAAGTGTCTTGCTCAAGGACACTTAAGCGCACTACCGGGGGGAGCCGGGGATTGAACTGGCAACCTTCTGATTAATGGATGCTGCTCTACCACCTGAGCCATTTTCACTGGGAAATAAACGTGCGGTTAGGTCCTTGCGTACGTAAAGTGGGGGCTGCAGAGATGACCTCCTGGCCTCTTGGCTCCTGGGAGCCCAGTAACACGGACTGTGACATCAAGGAGCCCTTTGAATGCTCAGAAGAGACCATCCTCAGGGGACGGGAGTTCACCAAACAGGGTCCCAGCCAAGAGGTCGTCTGTACATTCCCCCATTTTATGTACGCAAGGACCTAATCGTGGTGTGTTGAGAGTTGTGTAACCTGAATTAAATTAGAACAGAAGCAATTAATATACATGTTAATAATACATTAAAATACAAGTCAAAATACTATACTCAGTGAAATATTAAATATATTACAAACGCTAAATTGCAGAAATGCATTCTCACTAGGATGAGAGAGGATGCTAGTTGTGCCTGAAACTGTCTCGTGTTCAGTATCTCTTGTAGAGTAAACGTGGTCTTTAAAACAACATACAATGATTTACAATTATTTTTTTAGGATAGCTTGAAGTAAACTAGTAATCTTGCAACTGTGCACTTAAACAGTGTTAAGTTCATTATTTTTACTGTGTTTTTTTTTTACATTTTCATTGTTATTTGGTTTTCATTTAGTGGGGTGGCTTAACTGCCAGCCAACACAGTTGTGTAATAAACAGAATAAAATGTAAATGTAAACTGTAGCTTAGAATTCCCCTTAAAAAATAAGTTATTCCAGAATCAATTATGTATCCTGTTTTTCTCGAGCCAAGCGGGAATGATGATGATACATAGTATCACTGGAGTTTTTAATATCACTGTATGTGATACTTTACAGGGATCTCCTATGCTTTTCCTTATTTTCTGTCATGTGTATAATGTTGCAATGTGGGATGTTCATATAAGATGTGGCCAAAGTGTCAAATAATGAGGTAAATTAATGACAAAGTAATCGCTGTGAACAAAACGCTGAGGCTTCCGATCGCTCCGAACGCTCAGTTTGCACGGTCGTCTGCTTCATCTGATCAGCTGTGCATTGCTCCAAACAAAACCAATTAAATCGTATTTTTTATTGTAGATGTATTTATTTAAATTTTTGACTTTTACATTCAACAAGAAATCCCTGTGTGCGAGAGTCCCGGTGCGTCGGGATGCGGTGTCCGTGTCCGTTAAAGTTTCAGAAACTGGATTGCTTTTTTCTCGCCTCAAATTTGTTCAGAAAAAGATTTTGGTGGACTCATAAGGTGAAATAAGGGAAAGTTACGGAGTAAATACAACAAAAGCCGGAAGCCATGCTCAAACGCCATTGGCTCACAGAACCTGGAACTTGTGCTCAAACCCCATTGGCTCACAGACCTCCAGGTCTCTGGAGGGTGGCTCCTCCCACTTAAAGATCCTGTTTTGGAACAAGAGGGTTATAGAGGCATGTTAGAATGGCTCGAATGCATAAACTGAGTGGTATTTTCGGCAACAAACTTCAAAGACATGTTTTTGGGGAACTCAGAGACCTATATTAACTTGTGTAAAAAGGAGCATTAATAGGTCCCCTTTAATGCAGGGTGAACCGCAGGGACAAACTTCGAACCGTCCCCTGCTCTAAATAGATTGGTCAAGCAAATCTCCACCAATGGTCGTTTCCACATCCAAGCACCCAGCAGAGTTTTGTTATAACCTTGTCAATGGAATGTAATCTTTAGTCTAGTATCAGTGAGTGCCGCCCAGGCCACTTGGTCTAATGGAAATTAGGCATTTATGGTGAGTCTTGTCAATTTTATTTGGACAGACCTTAATCACAGCACAGTCTCAAAGGGCTTCACATTTCCATAGAAATCAACAGCATCCCTTGGCATTAACTCCTACACGAGCAAGGACAAACTCCCAGAAGAAATCCTTTGGGGGTAAAAAGGAAGACACCTTGAAACAGGGTCACAAAAGGAGGAAACCCCTGTGCAGAGTGGGCAACTTTACATAACTTTATATAACACATTTATAGGCTATATACTAAACAATGCTATATTTAACTAGACGGTATGGGAGTCTATTGTGCTGATGCCCTCTTGCCCTATGGTGTATCACCTTTTTAGCTATTTAGGTAAGTGTTAATGGAATTAAAACCTGCACCACTACATAATTCTCCTCGTTCATCTTTACTGCACCTTGATATTGTGTCGACCTCTGTGCACATCCCTATGGGCAGAAGAATATATAGGATCCTAACCTGAATGTAATTTAACTTTTCAAATGAGTCCTGTGTACTGTTAGCTTATAACAGGCAGGTTTTAGGCTATTATGAAGCACAGTTTGTGTATTCCTATCGACTGCATGCATTATTAAAATAAAATTCTCTCTTAATTACAGGAGGATGGCTGACTGTAAAGAACCAGGTTTTGACCAGTTCTGTGAATGCTATGAGTCTTTTCAGGAGATGCCAAAGAAAAACAGCAGAAGAAAGCGGAAAACAAAGAAGGACAAGAAGCAGAAAAAGCAAAAAATCGACGTGGCCTTGGAAACAGATGGCAGAATCCACAAGAAAAAGCAAAACTCAAGATTCAATGAAGTTATGAAGGCAAAGAAGGTGAAAAAGAAAGAGAAGAATAAAAACAAGGAGTTAATACAAGATTTAGGGAACGGATGTGCCAACGAGGCCAGCAGTGATTTTCACCCTACTGCACCGTGGATGAAACATATGCAGACATCAGCCAAGAAAGCTGTGGCCTCTATTCCACAGAGCCCTGCAAATCTAGCGCTTGTTGGGGTCCCTGATGGTTTGCTCCCCAAGAGGATTCCCAAAACCAAGAAGAAAGTGGCATTTGATTTGTTATCTGGCCACATTGCTGTTAAACGTCCTAAGGTAGCGTTGCCACAGCTGCCCCAACCCAGATGCAAGTCCTTGATACAGACTAAAGGAGTGAGGAACCTTAAGGGTTTGTTAGAGGATACGGTCACGGGGCAGAGCAAGGCTCAGCCCCAGGACAACGACAACTCTCAGTGCACTGGAGACGACATAAACAGCCAGGACCTCTTCATCACCCAGAAGACCTTCAGGGCGTCATCCCTTGAGGGATCCAGCGGAGAGACCAACGAAGACGGCACCCCTACGACTCCTCTCACTCCCTTGCAACAAGACAGACAGTCGCACGTGCTGCTGGCACAGATGGCACTCCACCATGACGAACACAAAATACGTCACTGCGGCCTACAGCTCTCGCGGCTCTGTGAAAACCCACAGGAGCTTGTGGAGACTAACACACTCCTTAGGGAGATGACAGAAGACGCGTGCACAGCGCAAAAGGATCGTAAGATGGCGTCCCACTCAAATATGAAAGTGCTGCGGCCCGTGCGTGTTAGGCCCAAGGAGAACCCTTTCCGGGAACAGCCCACGTCCATAAAGCTATCGGAGTTCTTGGCATCAAACCCGCCTCCCAGGGTCCCAACGGCAGACACTTCCACTCAGACAGAAAACTTTTTCACTCACAAGCTCCCCTCTTGCCAGAGCTTTCGCAAAATAAGTAGCAACTCAGAGGAGCTCAAACCACTGGACCTCAGTTTGCCAAAGAGAGCGAGAGCCGGCCCAGGGAGACGTTTGTCGTTCAAGACTCCCACTCACGAGGTCAGAGGTGAAACCACGGGACGACATGAGCAGAAACCGTCGCCATGTGCTGCTCAGTGTAAAGCTGAAACAACCCCCAGTCCCCAGTCTGAGCCAGAGCCCAAGTCCTCGGGCACGACCACTTCCAGCGAGGACAATGACCCAAACTGGCGCAGCGGCAAGGCGGACCTGACACAGGTGATATCACTCGAAATACCATACCCGCATACTATTTAAAAGTAGTTTCAAGTCTGAGCAAAAGTAATACAAGAAAAGTACCAGGATGCCTACTACATCCAGTGAAATACTGTAGTATGTAAACACTGCACAATACGCTCCAACGATGCATTTTGAAAGAAAGACATCGGTGGAAGTTTCCATGCAGCGTCGTCATGAACCCAAAATGTGCTGAAAGGAAGTGGAGCGACTAGAACTACATAGTGTGCCGAAAAAGCCATCGTTCTTTTTACACGCATACCAAAGGTTGCTGGCTGATAGTACATACATGTAGTTTGTAGTACGCCGTCCCGGACACATCAATGGATTCCTAACTGACTGATTCTATGATTTATGGTTTAACACACCTTCCTTTCTGCTCAGATCAGGGCAGTCCAGATGAGACTGAACGAGTCCTTCTACTTCAAGCCTAAGGGAGATGGACGTTCACCCAGACCAGAGTCTCCACTGATGAAACTCTCACAGGGCAAGGAGAAAAAAAGGAGAAAGACACACTGAGCGTTTATTACCTTAGCAGAGAAATATGTAGGAATTCATGCACAACCATTGTCATTCAGTGTATTTTTTTTTTTTTTTACACCAGTTCAATTGTTTGTCCTTGAAAAGTAAGCCTTAACTCGGAACTACTGACCTTACATTGGAAAACCAATGTAAGGTATTGTTGAGTATTTTTGAATATTGAAAAGATTAATGAAAAACAGTGTTAAAAACATATTTTTGAAACCGTTAACAGTTTTAAACAAGAGTTCTTGTTACAGACGTAATGTTATTGTTGGTGAAAGTACTGTTTAAGTTTTCCATTTAGAGTAATGCTTTTGTGACCATCAACTATTTTAAATTATATGTTGTTTGAAGCAGTGAAATCTCCACAGAGCTTACATTAAAATCTTAAAAAGGTGGTGCTTAGATTAACCAACCTCTCATGAATAAATAAGTGTTCTATGACCACAGGGACTGGTTGTACTGGCTGATATAATTTAACCTCTATCTACTGCATATTAAACCTTCTATCTTCAGCCGTTTGTCCAGAGGTGCTGTAACGACTTCCAAAAAAACTGTTCCATTTACTTAGGATGAACATATAGAGAACAGACTAAATTACATAACCCATTAATGAAGTATCAAAGCGCTGCTTATTCAAAGGTTACTATGTTTATTCACACATCATTGACAGACTGAGAAGCCATGACATTGCTTTCATACATAAATACACACTAGCAGAGCATCTAAGTGTCCCTAGTTGTGTCTGAAGAGCTTGATCCCCATCCAGCTCCAGAGGTGGAAGAAGACGTACACAGGAATGGTGACAGGCAGCAGCAGACTGTAGAAACACAGACTGCTGCTGCTGGTGCAGCCCTGGGGGAAGTTCTCATCCACCGCAGCAGAGAAGAACAAGCCGCAGAGAGACACGATGGGCACCAACACCACCAGGTTGGAGAGAGAAAACATGTTTGCAGCTGGGTTGTGGTAAATTACTGAATATTATTAGGACAGAGAATACGCTAATTATAAATGGTATGTATCAGCCCGAGAACATTCTGTCACTTAATAAAAGCAATTACGGTTAAAGGTGTATTTAAGTATAGAGGAGTCAAGCAGGATGCAGCAGCAGGGTCACAATTATTCTACACCTTTGTCTGCGTCACAGCTATAAGATAACAAAAAACTTGTCCAGTCTTATCCAGCCACAAAGGCTTCTTTCTGGAGCAGTTTTTATAGGTTCTGTGACTCAGGGGCTGCGTTTCTATCCCTGTGAAGGATCAGTGTCCTTCTGGATGAGCCGGGCATCCTGGGGGATCATGTTGGGGATGCCGTCGATGATGGGGTACGCGATACAAAGCTCCTCGTTGATCAGTTCGTTGGTCTTCACTTCATACCTGAGGAAGAAAGAGAGACCAGATCAAATGTCACAGATTTTTACAATCCTATCCTTGGTATCCAACAAAAAAAACATTGGAATTAAACCCAACGAAGACGGTTTTCAGTCGTCTTATTTATTCTGCTCTGTTGGTGATTGAGATTTGGAAAAGTATGTCAAACCTAACAGGGTGTCTGCAGGAGAGTTACATTTAATATATTTTAATTTAAACAAAATAACATGAAATTATTTTTGGACGAAGGCAGGTGTAGCAGGAGAGCGTGATGTCAGTAGTACAACCTCACAAATGTTTACTGATGCAGAAAAACTTCACCCATAGGTGCGGATAAATCAGCAAGAAAATGTAATTTAAACTCAAATTTAGGCCCGATAAATGCCTGATATTTGAAGAAGGACAACGTAATTGAAATATTAAATAATAGTTAATAAATTGCACTTATAAGGGAGGACGACCCACCTCAGTGGCTTTTTGGACAGCGGACATACTAGGAAGTCCAGGAGCGAAGTGTCAAACTGTTGATCCTTCACATCCGACACGGTCCTGGATGACACGGACACGCAAGCTGCAGGCCGCAGGGGATGTGCATGTTGTACACAACGCGGAACACTTCGTGTTTCTGTCGTTAATCTAGTCAAAACATTTCGAAACATGACCAAAGGGATACCACAATCCGCCAAAGACGCCAATGCCAAACAGGAAGAGCTTAACGCGAGTAGCACCGGTGTAGCGGAAATGTATTACCGTCCGCCTAAACAGAAACATCGGTCCTCAAACAAACGTTCCGCTGTTTTTTTTTTTATTTTATTTTTTATTATTTTTTATTTTAACGTTTTTCGCTTTAATATGATAAATGTCTTGGTTGGAAATCAACGTTTTTCTTTCTTTCAAATAAATTTACCGCCGACAAAAAAAAAAGAAAGTCTTCAGAGAATTTTCTTTTTGCACAGGCCATACAATCTGTCCATAAGGTGGCAGTATTACACTATTTAACATAAAAAAAACCTCTGGTAATACTTTAATTTGATTCAAGTTTCAAGAGGTTATTTGTCACATACATATATACATACGGTCATACATATATGTTTATATCTATGCTGTACTTTCCTCTAAAGTTTTGGATTTCAATTTTAAATTTTCATAAAAAAAAATCTTTACATAACATAATAGAATAACAATTGATCCAACACAAACAATTTTTATTGCAATACAAATATGAATATCATTCAAGCATGTAATACCAAGTCCATTATTATTATTATTATTATTATTATTATTATTATTAT